>NC_142811.1:32897737-33075237 GCF_049724085.1 Artemia sp. Qi Xiang Cuo
ATATCAATCATATTCAAATCGTGGGTTCAAAATAAGTAGGATTTTATAGGTCATCAGACTTGAAATTCTGAAGCTAACTACCCCTATTGCCCCCCTTAAGGGGGGACGGGTACCATTTGCCTGCTTGAATATTAAATAGACTATTTGACAACATATAATTATGTGATGAAAACCTCTTAAACACAGTATTAAACACACATTTGACATTGAAGGCCATGTATCCGGTGAATTTCCGGACCAAGTAGCCCAAAAATTCTTACAACTTTTGGAGTATAAAAAAAAGAAAAAAAAAGAAGAAAACAGACGAAAGCTGTTAGTTTTAATTGAAAATTCCGAATCGGAACATTTCACACGGGTTACGATTTAATTAAAAGGATGACTCACACCAGAGCACTTGCCCCCCCCCCTAAAACAATTTAAAAATATCTGTTTATTTATAATCTGCATGACAAAACCCTGATATAATTTTTTGTGTCCATCCCTAAATTAAGGCCTTTTCAGTAAAAAGAAAAAAAAGCACAATGGTGACTTCATGCCAATCGAAAAAATTGATGTGGTACATCAATTGCGCCCAACATCAAATACATTTCTGGGGTCATATTGTGACCCATTCTCCTCCCCAAAATTTACTAAGTTGATACCTTCACTCCTTCCCCTCTCCAAAAAAGTTAATTCTTGTTTCATGCTTCATAAATGAAACATCCAAGAAGACATCTGTACCCCAAACTACAGGATGCGACGACACACAACATACGTTTCAAGGCCAACGTTTTCTCTCGAAAAATTTTCGAGGGGTAATTGATCAAGGACGGGTTTCTAAGTATTATGTTCTTGGGGGGAGGGAGGAAATCTTCATTGTCTCTAGGAAGGCATGTAAGCCTCCAAAAACGGGCATTTATACAGAAGCATTGATAGGTTCTTCGGCGCTTTTGAGCAATGACTGTTTTTGCACCCCCCCCCCCCCCGAACAACGCAAGAAGGCTTGACTTTGGTGAAGTATATCTAAACCGTGCCCCAACAGATGTTGCATTTGAGACAAGTGTATCCACTTTTACCCTAGCTACATGCAATGTATTTACTTATCACCCTCCAAGACAATACTTACTTGAAGCACTTCATGTAGGAAACCAGTACAAACAACAACGAATGATAATTATTACATTGAACCGTCTGTGGCCGTTAGAAATAAAATTCTCGAAAATACCTCTGTTTTTATCTTTCAAAATATTAAACATCCTCCTTAATCCTCCCAAATACAAGCTTGGAACATGGGGCGCACCCAAGCTAAAAAAAAAACAAACACACACATTGTAGGTAGATAAATTCAGTTCTTAGATTCTATGTCTTAATGTAAATGCAAGGTATATATCGCACACGTACACACACATTGTCGTACCCCCACTGGTTATCGAATATTAGCAATGGCAGAACTCGTAGAATCAGTGGCGCGTCAGAGTTGATGGTGGCACCGTGGTGCCAGAGGACTTGCACAAGTAACTTCAGGACTGACCTTGGCCGCCCATTAGATTACGAATATTGGTGGCAGAATAGTTCACGAGAGACCGTGGCCCGTCTCGACCGCCATACCATACCCTAATGCCATTGGTAGTGGAACTGGGGTGTTGTGCTACGCACCCGGGCACCGACAAAAAAAACTGGTGGCAGCTACAGACCAGGAGCACTACTGAAACACCGGTAGTGAATCAAACACGTGTTTCCGAAGATACAGGTTCATTTAGACTGTAAAAATAATGCGCCGAAAAACATAAAATTAGATGCACTATTGCCAATTAAAAATCTGACGAGCCTGGCTCTAGTTAAGAACAGCTTTCATTCATAGAATGATATTACGGTTTTACTTCGATTTGAAATTCTTGTCGAAATTTTTTTGTAGAAATTAGGTACCATTATAAAGCGTACAAGCAAAAAGCTGACGAATTCATAAGAGCAACACGTTCCAGCTCTCTGAGGAGAAAGGAACTATGTAAGCCAAATGCAGAGAGCTAGAGGCTAAAAGTAGTGTCAACAGGAAGTTTGCTTCCCTCAATACCCACAAGGGATGATTTGACAATAGATGTAGAAAAGTTTAAAACGTCCTCGAAAAGTGGAAATGACGTCACATTCTGACGAAACGAAATTTTAATCAGCGCAAAAAACAACTGTTTCATACGTTGTAGGTAACTTTCCAACAAGCCAGGGATAGGGTGATCTACAGTACAAACAAAGGGAAACCAGGATGGACAACAGAGGCGAAAAGAGTTACTCCCAGAAAGGAGATACCTAGATAGAGGAACAGACATGGGAGTAGAATGAATACAATCAGAAAGTAGTGCACAAGGCAGTATGAGAGGATACCAAGAGAAAATGAAGGCTATTATTCATAAAGAAAATAATGGGAAAGATTTATTAGATGAAAATAAGTGAAAACCAAGGCAAATTTACTTCTCAGATTCCAGGCAAAATGACAAAGAATCACGGGTTAGGGATAGTACATATGCTGGCCAAAGAAATAGGGAACGAACAGAATCAGAGAATGAAATGAGAGGAATTAATGAAAGGAGAAATCAAACTAGACCCAATATCAGAATAGTAAGAGCTCAGTCTTCGACAGGGGTACCGGAAAAGTAATCATGTAGACTTTGCGCATATGATGAATTACTGGGCCCGAAAAGATGAGGCTGAGAGAATAGCCAGGGAGCGAAATAAAGAGCCGGACAGAAAGGAAAGAGAAGACTATAGACAAATTATGAAAGAGGAAACACTAGCCAAAGAAAGAAAAGAGGAGGAAGATAGGAAAGGAAGAAACAAAGACAGGAAAGCTAGGGAACAAAAGGAAGAGGCAGATAGAGAAGAAATGAGAGCATGGATGGAAATGGTTGCAGGGAAATATTTCCAAGGGCATCAAAGATCATCTGTATTAGATCTAATGCATTCGCTAAACCTCAAACCAACGGAAGAAAATGAAGATGTATATATAAATAAAAAAAAACTACGGAATTAAACGGATGGCCGAGAGAGAACTGGGTGACGTTAATTCGACCCTGCCTTAACCATAAAGCATAAACTGCATTACTCGAAAGACTCCGAAAAATTAAAAGAAAGTCTTGTCAGAAAGTGTCAACTCTCTCCCGAACACTTTCAAAGAAGGTTCAGAAGAGAGACAAAAAATACGGTTACAAATTAAAAGATATGTGTTTAAAATGGCTAGAGTTAGAGAATTATGAAATGTGTCACTCGAAAGACTCCGAAAAATTAAAAGAAAGTCTTGTCAGAAAGTGTCAACTCTCTCCCGAACACTTTCAAAGAAGGTTCAGAAGCAAAAGGAGGGATAAAGAATACGGTTACAAATTAAAAGATATGTGTTTAAAATGGCTAGAGTTAGAGAATTATGAAATGTTGGATGACCCAGAGGAGATGAAACAAAAGCTTACGAAAAATGTAGAAACAGCAGTAACGGAACAGTTCTTGGAAAATACCTATCCATGTACGACAATGTACTTAAAAGAGAAAACCTCCCGTACAATTGAGGAAATGGCTGAGTTGGCGGACAGGTGGACCGAAATAAGAATAGAAGTTGGGGACACAGAGAAATCCCGATATAGTGAGAACAATAGAAAAATGCACAATTATACAGAACCATGAAGTGTGAACCAAAAAAGTGCACAAACAAGATCAGTTATATTGTGGTACTATTGGGCATTCTGCTAGATATTGTCCTAAGAAAAATTATCAATGAACGCATAAAACGACAGTCTATGCTATGACCCAAGGTAAAGAAAAACTTGAAGAGTTTGAAAAATCATATAAAATCCTAGGAAAATGTTATGGAAAATTAGCCGAAATGGTAATTGACTCAGGTAGTGAACAGACTTTTGTCCGAACTGATCTAACTGATAAGACAGAGATAAACCATAGGGATACAATTACTACTATATGTTATTATGGAGATAAGTTTGTGTTAGAATAGATATTGCAAAGAATGATGGAACGATACTACGAAAAACAGTAAAAGCAGGCGTAGCTCCTTCTCTAGCAGTAGATGTTCTAGTAAGAGGGGACTAAAGACAAACAGATGAACTTTTATACCTAAAAGCCAGTTCTATAACAGTGAGAGAGAGCGTGCCATTCCGTAAGAGAGTTGATGAGACGGAAATGGCGAGGCCAAGCCGTCTAAGGGAGAATACACAGACAACTTCTGATAGAAGGAGAAAGCATGCCATTTCGTAAGCGAGCCCGGGACGCTGAAGGGGCTAACCCAACTTATATAGAAAGTTAGACACCTAAAATTGATTTCTGGGAAATATTTTAGAAAACTTCAAAACACTTATACCAAATATGAGGCACCAACAAGTAGGCAACATGAGGCTCTCAGTGTGCCGGAGAAGAATAGATACAAATTTACCGTACGCGCTTTTCCTCGTAATTTTCGAGACATTCTAATGCAACATGAAAAATCTAATGCGGGGATTCAATTCCCATTTGATGACAAATTTTCTATTTCTTCTGTGAAAATAAAGAAACCTAAAAAAGAGACAAATGATGCGAAACGGAACTACAATTTAAACGTTTAGCTCTCATTTAGTGACAATTACTCTGGTACTGAAACAAAAGTAAACAAAACCAAGACACAGAAAAGAAATATAAACCGATACTATAACAAAGCGATTCAGTCTAAGAAAAAGGACTAGAATCCCATTAGAAGTTGAAGGTGATGAATTTTGCGCAACAGAGAAATTGGAGGAAAGTATATAAGAGACAAGAGATCCAAAAAAAAGAAGATTTAGAAATTCAATCTGCGATACTGGAGAGTAATCTTGTAGGAGAATTAAAAATTTTTGGCAAGACGAAAAAGATTAGGAGGCAGGATGTGATCTTGGACCCATTGGAAAAACCAGAAAATAGAATGGATAACAACGGGTTTGGGTAAAGTCGGGAGGTAGTGAATTTCGGGCTGGGTTGTAAAAACCTAGGAAGAAATCTTAGTCTGGTTCTATCAACTATAAGGGATTTTTGCCTCATTTAAGGGAGAGGATTCCCTTGGGAAGGATCTCCTTTCGGTCTAATGGGGGGGGGGGTTTAATATAAAAGTTAATTGTTCGTATATTGACTGATGTCTCCTAATACGGAAATTCCAATTAATTATTTCAATGGGGAAATTTAGTTAAACTCTTAGTTGATGGTTCGCGAGTGGCATACCTGAGTGGTAGCGGAACTTCGTGTGTAGGGAGCTTACATTAGGGGGTCAAATGGGGAGCTTGCATTAATGGCCATACTAAACCGAAATCAGATTGAAAGGTTTCTGGTTCCCTTGAGAGCGAGTGGAGCCACAAGGACTGACTGTCTAGAGAAATATTAACATAGAGAGAATAAAATAAGAAAGTAATGCATTTATTATTACTCACATAATTGTCGCAGAGCTTCGGTTATATCGACACACTTGCAATACAAGACACTAATACAAAATTGTCATCTAGGGCAATACAACGCAAAAGTTAATTCACTGATAATAAGTTTTCTCAAAAGTTTATTCTAAATGGATTGCAAATAAACTCACATAATACAATTCACAAGAAATTCATAGTAATCTCTCCCAGGCTTGACTCGTGTAAGACTAACTCCAAAATTGCTAAGTTCTAACTAACTACTCTCTACAATTTCGCCTGAGGTTACGTTTAGGCGTTACTAAAAAATACTTTATACTTACTCTATTGGTTCCACTATTTGTCCTATAATACTATTGGATGGGTACACACCAATGGGCTACTTGGGTTTAGTTAGAGTTTATGACTTTTACGGTATCACTTTGGAATTTTTCTAACAAAGCAAAGTTTTACATTGTAACTTTAATTACAATTTACAGCTTTTTATAATAACACTTTGGAATTTTTTCGGAACGAACAAAGTTTTACACTGTAACATTTTGCTAGCAGTGTGTCACTTAATTTTCAGAAGACTTATAATTTAATTCTGTGAGAATTGGTAAAGGATAATATGATTTAATTACATTGAGATACCTAGTTCTAAACTTAGTTTCCAGAACAAAGCAATTAGATTATACAAAGATATTTTGCATTTCGAGTGACTTTTTTTTGTATAATAAATTTTGCCCTCTTGACAGTTTGGTACTTCGAGCTCTTAAGATTCAAATTACATTGTTCGTTGGCTGTCATATAAGATTTGGTCAAACGGATATTTATTGCATACATTGGCGACACAAGGGTGGATTTATTTATTAGATTTTCTGTGGGAAAGATTATTACAATGTATGTTTAAATTAGATACATTTGATTCACTATTTTAAAATGAAACGCTTGAGACTTGCTAAAAGATTCTTACAATGTATTGTTTAATTAGATACATTTGTTTCACTATTGTAAATTGAAACGCTTGGGACTTGCTCGATCTGTAGGTTACTTGAATTTTTGGGTGGTTTTATTTTTTTCTTGGGTAACTTTAATTGGAAAATTTTGATGTTTTTGGAAAGTGATCCCATTACATATCATCCTTCCCATTCTTAACGATGTCCTCACCGTTGTGTTATGCTCTCTCTCTACACTTTCAAATTTTGATTTTTCTTTAAAAGAATTTATTTTAGTACTCATTACTTGAATTAGCTCTGTTTTGGTAAAATTTATTCTACTTTTTTTTTTACAAATCCCCGATTGCTCTATTAGATTATATATAAAACAACATTACTTTAAAGTCCATCACCTACTCACTCTATTTGGCGAAAGGGCCAAAGAGTTTCTATTGACTAACACATTAGTCAATAGAAACAGAACTACTATTACAAGATGTGGGAACCATAACAATAAAACAAGGATGCCGACTGGTAACCAAGGAAGCCACGGTACAAACACCACTGATAACAACAAGCACGAATATAATAAGTCCCAAGGTGAACAATTTCAAACCAGTCAATCTATCGTATACAATTCCCAATATTGAAAATAAAGAAGTAAAGGCCACAATATGGTCAAAGATAGAGAAAATCAAGGGAACCTTACCACTAATAAAAATAAGAGAAGCCTTAGACTCTCAAATTCCCCTATTTACTAATGAAGATCAAAGATTGACGTATGTAGAAAGTAGATACGGACTATTTTCAACAAATTTTTCGTGGTATACCCTCCTGACAGTAGGATTCGTATTCATAATCTCGTATTCTATACGAATCGCATTGAACCTAAATTACGGAAGAATGTTGAGAATAACACGTGGAAAAAGAGCAAAGTCAGATCACATCGAGCCGAGTGAGATGCAAAACCTAAACCAAGAACTCCCCGATAACCTTTAAGACAAAAAAAGTAAGGGAGGACATGATCGAGCGAATGGGAGTAGAGGTCCTCATTCTTGCCATGTCCAGTCCCAAGTTTCTACTTATATCTGTACAAACCCATGTAGCTCCAAAGATATATTTCCTAAGCGGCATGGACGCGCATAAATAATAAAGATTTCAAAATTGATAGTAAATTAAGACCTCTCGTAAAAACCATGTAACCTACCTCGTATGTAGTCATATAATAGAAAATTAAATGCTAAAGTAGATGAGTGTGTGAATAGCAATTAAAAATGTATTGAATATAGAACATGTGCCAAATGTACGTGCGTACGTGTATACATATAATCAACAATCTTGAAAATCTTATAGTGTTATTTTTTGTAAACATAATCATTTTTCTTATGATTACCTTGTTTATATCATAAGTAATCTAATGATTGCGGCAACATTCATGTAAAAGCATGAAAGCTGCCCTTATTTGTTCTATCGTTGAGTTTAACTGTACCCATACTAAATTGATATTATTAGTACCACTAATCACGACTATTATTTCAAACAATAGCCCCCACATGGTATCATATAAATTGCATATTACTGCTGTATGTGTCTTAACTTGTGTAATTATAAAGAGCACATGTTTCTGCCCAGATATTTATATTCTAGGAAGCAGAGCAACCAGTGCAAATTAATTATTGGTGTACCAGCAGGCAACACGGATACAACCCAGTAGCATCTACTTTCATCATTCGTCAACCACCGACAAGTACTCACCAAGGAAATCCCTGAAGATAATATCCTGATGACAATCCAAGTCACCCAAGCCTAGTACCAGGTAACACGATTCCAAACAATATCGACAAAACAAGAATAACCCTGGAGTTAATATCTCAAAGATTATACATCTTAAGCCCAAAATCAGTGACAATATATTGAACAACATCCAAAGCTTAAGTTGTGACCATATCCAATTATTATTAGATGTCACAAAACCAAACTATCCTCCATGAGATGAAGAACCAATCATAATCAATTTTGTGGGAAATATAAACTGTACGTGCAAACTTTCCCAAAATAAAGTGTTAAAGAAGAGACCAAACCAAGTTATCTTAGCCAAAATCCAAATGACTAAGCCCTCAATGATGGTGTATCATTAAAAATCAAAGACAATACGATAAACATAGAATCTGAGATAAAGCTCTGTTCCAACCATAGTTACCCTTACATGGCGTAACACAAAAGACCAACTAAAATGTGAACAATTTACGGGAAGCACAGACTGTACGAGTATTAAACTTTCCCGAGAATAGAGGTGATCAAGAAGAGCTACCAAGTCTAGCGATCAAGATACCCATTTCATGTAGTTAATTCTAAGGGTTATGTACCCAGGATACAGTTCAACAAATCTACAACATCAACCCCTCGTATATGACGTAACAAACCAAGCACGGACAATTTTGTGCATTTAGTCATACTTGTGGACAAGATAAACACTTATCCCAAGGAACAAGTGCCAGAAAGCAAAACACCAAGAAGACAAACCATAAACAATTAGCCAACCCAGTAATTAACTGAATGGAAGCATAAAGTAAGAGTGAAAACTTATGTGAGTAATATATACACGTATAATGATGAAGTAAGTGTGAAATTTTATGTATATAGCTTTTAACTTTAGTGAATAGAGAGAAACTTTTCACAACACAAGTGAAAATAAGTGTAGATTACATAAACTCAGTGTTGCAATGAGACATTAAACTGAAAATCTATTAATGTGTCAAAATTTTTCTTGCAAATTATTTTAAATTCAGTGTGTTAGAAATTTAAATGTAGTTACGTGCTTTTGAAGTCAGATACTTATCGTACCAGTATAGCGTCAGGTGGAAGTATAAACTAGTAATAGAAGTAGCAAACATGTACCACGTCAAGTAGTAAAACAATTGCAAAACCAGAACTTAATTGATAAAACCATGTAAATTTATTAGCATATCAGGTGAAGGTAATCTTAGTGTTAGGTGGAGGGAATAATAATGATTATGTAATCGTATAACCTAATGTGTTAGTCAATAGAAACTCTTTGGCGAAAGGGCCAAAGAGTTTCTATTGACTAACACATTAGGTTATACGATTACATAATCATTATTATTCCCTCCACCTAACACTAAGATTACCTTCACCTGATATGCTAATAAATTTACATGGTTTTATCAATTAAGTTCTGGTTTTGCAATTGTTTTACTACTTGACGTGGTACATGTTTGCTACTTCTATTACTAGTTTATACTTTCACCTGACGCTATATTGGTACGATAAGTATCTGACTTCAAAAGCACCTAGCTACATCTAAATTTTTGACACACTAAAATTAAAATAATTTGCAAGAAAGAGTTTGACACATTAATAGGTTTTAAGTTTATTGTCTGATTGCAATACTGAGCTTATGTAATTTACACTTATTTTCATTTGCGTTATGAAAGCTTTCTCTATGTTCACTAAAGTTATAAGTTTTCACCCTTACTTCATCATTCTACGTATCTATCATACTCACATACGTTATCACTCTTACTTTGGGCTTCTATTCAATTAATTACTGTGTTGGCTAATTGTTTATAGTTTGTCATCTTGGTGTTTTGCTTTCTGGCACTTGTTCCTTGGGATAAGTGTTTATGTTGTCCGCAAGTATTACTATATGCACAAAATTGTTCTTGCGTGTTTTCCTACATTACGTACGGGGGATTGACTTTGTATATTTGTTGAACTGTATCCTCGGTACACAATCCTTTGAGTTAACTACATGAAATGGTTATCTTGATCGCTAGACTTGGTAGCTGTGCTTGATCACTTCTATTCTCGGGAAAGTTTAATACTCGTACAGTCTGTGTATCCCGTAAATTGTTCACATTTTAGTTCGTCTTTTGTGTTACGCCATGTAAGGGTAACTATGGTTGGAACAGAGCTTTATCTCAGATTCTATGTTTATCGTATTGTCTTTGATTTTTAATGATACACCATCATTAAGGGCTTAGTCATTTGGATTTGGGCTAAGATAACTTGGTTTGGTCTCTTCTTTAACACTTTATTTTGGGAAAGTTTGCACGTACAGTTTATATTTCCCACAAAATTGATTATGATTGGTTCTTCATCTCATGGAGGATAGTTTGGTTTTGTGACATCTAATAATAATTGGATATGGTCACAACTTAAGTTTTGGATGTTGTTCAATATATTGTCTCTGATTTGGGGCTTAAGATGTATAATCTTTGAGAGATTAACTCCAGGGTTATTCTTGGTTTGTCGATATTGTTTGGAATCGTGTTACCTGGTACTAGGCTTGGGTGACTTGGATTGTCATCAGGATAATATCTTCCGAGGTTTCCTTGGTGAGTACTCGTCAGTGGTTGACGAATGATGAACATAGATGCTACTGGGTCGTATCCGTGTTGCCTGCTGGTACGCCAATAATTACTTTGCACTGGTCACTCTGCTTCCTAGAATATAAATGTCTCGGCAGAATCACATGCTCTTTATAATTACACAAGTTACGACACATACAGCAATAATATACAATTTATATGATACCATGTGGGGACTATTGTTTGAAATAATAGTCGTGATTAGTGGTACTAATAATATCAATTTAGTATGGGTACAGTTAAACTCAACGATAGAACAAATAAGGGCAGCTTTCATGCTTTTACATGCATGTTGCCGCAATGATTAGATTACTATGATATAAGCAAAGTAATCATAAGAAAAATGATTATGTTTACAAAAAATAACACTATAAGATTTTCAAGATTGGTGATTATACGTGTACGCGCATATATGTGTATTTGGCACATGTTCTATATTCAATACATTTTTTTTAAATGTTATTCAACACTCATCTACTTTAGCATTTAATTTTCTACTCTACTACTACTTGCGAGGTAGATTATGTGGTTTTTATGAGAGGTCTCGATTTACTATAAATTCTCAAATCTTTACTGTTTATGCGCGTCCATGCCGCTTAAGAAATATATCTTTGGAGCTGCATGGGTTTGCACAGAAAATAAGTAGAAACTTGGACTGGACATGGCACGAATGAGGACCTCTACTCCCATTCGCTCGATCATGTCCTCCCTTATTTTTTTTGTCTTAAAGGTTATCAGGGAGTTCTGGGTTTAGGTTTTGCATCTCACTCGGCTCGATGTGATCTGACTTTGCTCTTTTTCTACGTGTTATTCTCAACATTCTTCCGTAATTTAGGTTCAATACGGTTCGTATAGAATACGAGATTATGAATACGAATCCTACTGTGAGGAGGGTATACCACCAAAAATTTGTTGAAAATAGTCCGTATCTACTTTCTACATACGTCAATCTTTGGTCTTCATTAGTGAATAGGGGAATTTGAGAGTCTAAGGCTTCTATTATTTTTGTTAGTGGTAAGGTTTCTTTGACATTCTCCATTTTTGACCATATTGTGGCTTTTACTTCTTCATTTTCAATATTGGGAATTGTATACGATAGATTGACTGGTTTGAAATTGATCACCTTGGGACTTATTATATTCGTGCTTGTTGTTATCAGTGGTGTTTGTACCGTGGCTTCCTTGGTTACCAGTTGGTACCCTTGTTTTATTGTTATTGTTCCCACGCCTTGTAATAGTAGTTCAGTTCTGTCTTTCGGATCGATTCTTTCTGTGTTATTATAACAAGAGATAGTCGCAACTGCTTCTTTTGGAACAGAAAATAAGCATAGATAATTTCTATGGCGAATATATATTTTTCTTTTAGTACTGCCTATTAGCGCCTCGTATGAGTTGTCAATTTCTTCTTGTTGGGTCTTTTTTAAAAATATATCAAACATACGTGATCCAGGTTTAAAATTATAAACTGG
Source organism: Artemia sp. Qi Xiang Cuo (assembly GCF_049724085.1). Lineage (NCBI taxonomy): Eukaryota > Metazoa > Arthropoda > Branchiopoda > Anostraca > Artemiidae > Artemia > Artemia sp. Qi Xiang Cuo. Next base: position 32,909,895 of record NC_142811.1, read on the forward strand.
CAGTGTTAGCTGACCCACTTGGTTTTTGAATGCTACGCATTCCTTTGGATCCTGTGGGTTTGCTCAGGGATTTTTTCTCCTATTTTGATCAACTAGCAAGTACTCCGCTTCGGGGGTGATAGTCATAAACGAATTAGTTCTACCTATATTGGCTGGAAACGTGGAAATTTTATACAAGTCATATATTGATTGTTGATTTATTAACGGGATTGTTACTACCTCAAATAATTGTTCGTTTATCTCTGTGATGTGAACCTTCAGCTTGGTGTAATAGTGGAATAAGTTTGCTACTTCCTGTTCTGTTGGTAGATGTAGTCCAAATGTTAAATACGTTTTTATTTCATCCAAGATACTTTTTAGGTTCGAAGGATCCACTAGGTCGTACGACAAGGTTCCTCCGGTAAGGGCAAATAATGCAAATTCAAATTTGCTAACGTCAGTTGCCAGGTTAAGTAAGGACATTGTCACTATGTCTAGTGATACCATGGTGAGGCTCGAATCGGTAATCACACGATCTACTTCATTTTTTAAATAATTCATTATGTTTACTGTCTTTGATATTTTCTTCGAAATTGCCTCAATTTTGACTCTCTGGTAATTGGCTATACTGGCTTGTATTCTTTGGACATGTAAGGTCACGTTCATGGTGTTATTTAGTTTTCCTACGTTTTCCCTTAGGATATTTAGGTCTTTTTCAGTCGAAAGCCCAAACAAGCGTGAGGCTAATTCTCCCACGATTGGTATTAGACTTGCTGATCTTCGGTATTTGCTTTTTCAAAAAAATACTTCGAAGATTCTCGTGGTACTTTGTTTTAACTTATTGAACTTATTAACTTATTGTATTTCTGTATTGAATAATTCAAATAGTGATTGCAGTCTCTGTCTATATAACATTAAGAAGGATTGGTGAATCGATACTCTCAGAGCGTTTTTCTCGTTTAGCTCAGGTAATGGTTCGATATCTTCTCTTGCTGGTTCATTGACCATCGCTAATCTTGCACAAGTACGTTTGCCATCTGTTATCCAACATTTCTTATGTACGTAATCGTCTTCTTCCTCTTTCTTAGTTTTATTTTTCTTTTCTACTGGTTGAATCGCTTGTACTTTTATCGTTTGTACTTCGGTATGCCTTACTGGGAGTCATGCTCTAAAGCCTATAGTAAATACTCCAATCGACTGGGTGCGGTAATACATGGGCCCTGTTGACTACGTCCATTTTGTAAGTATCGTTGGTTTTAGATAAGTTAGTGTGGTCAAATTTCTAGGTGCTTTCTTGCTAAGTGTGCTCATTTCAGGGATTGTGATCGTCATAACTTCCGACATTGAAGATTGTATATCTCTTACTGGGGTCTCATATGTAGGCGTGGTTGTCTTGGTGTCTTTTCTTTTTCATTCTGTAGGATTTTTATTCTTATCATCTTGTTGTGTGTTTGAGAATTTTAATTCCTTTAGATTAATAATTTGTCTGTAGTCTTTTTCCTTCGTGAGTTTCGATAATATTTGTTTTGTAATATTTTGTTCAGCATGATTTTGCCATAATTCCTTGAGAAAAGTCCATAGGCTCGGTAGTTCATTTAGCATTGCGTAATTTCCATCATAGAGTTTATTTCTCTTGGAAGTTGTCAAGAAGGAACCTGTGGTATATTTTGTCGTAGTATATTCGCTTATAGATCCGTCCTCATTCCTTAATTCTCTTTTCTTTCTGCTTTCTCTGTTGTTAGTACCTAGAGCTTTATCGATTTTTGTCATTTTCTTATCAAAGTCGTCTATTATGAATTTCGACTTTAGTTTAGGAAGAATGGGGGGTAGATTTCCTTTATTTTCCTTATGGTGCATGTCTTTCGTGGTCTGGAAGCTTTTATCCGATTTTAAGAATTGGAATATGGAATCGTTTAATTCATTGGTGTTTTTCTCCAGTATCATTACTTGTTGAAATAGAGTTTCAAACGGTTTGAAATCCAGTTTCATAAATATTTTCCAGGCATTGTGGCTTGCAAGTAACGAGTTCTCATGTTTGAAGATTATTCCATGTTTTACGATATCTTGGGCTATAGTTTGGGCAACGTAGATTATCATGAAATTTGTTAGCCGCATCCTTTTTTGCTGTTTCTGGAATTAATATTTCATTAAACATAATATAGTAAGATTTCTTATGGTAGATAATCGAATGAGAATTTAGATTCCTGTTATAGGGGATTTCCCCCTTTTTTTTTATTGGGAAGTAAACAAGGTGGGGTTGAAATTCGTGGTCATACAATTAGTTGCTTTGCTTATGATGAACGTACGGCTGGTTCTTTGACTGGGGGGATAGATATTTTAATTGCTTTCACACAATAAAAAAAATTTAATTTTTTTTTAATGTAAAGGGTGCGTGGGTTGACTTAATCATTTCGATTGGGACAGTTTTTTTTATTTTTTAGTTACTTTTGATTTCGATTCATAAGTTTTTATCCTCTTAAATATAATTTCATTTCTTTTCGCTCTGTATACTACACTTTTTGGATTATATAGATACTGCTTGTAATATTTTATTTCTTGGAGGGGTCATGTTTCCCTTGATATTTTACACAGTTTGGATTTCCTTCAATTTTGTTAACTAATTTTTGCTTTCTACATTTGTCGAGGAGTAATAAATCTGTCTGACAAGGACCTTTAACGTACCAGTACCGAACTTTATATTTTTTTTGCAACTTTCTTATCTCATGTTGAACTAGATAGAGGTACTTGCCCTTTCTGCCGTTATATTTTATTCCTAATTTGCCTCTTGCTGGTCGATATTTCGGTGTATTGTCTAAACGTAATCCGAAGCTATATGATCCTATGTTGTATTCCCTTAAGTCGTACTTGATATCCCACTTTTTCGCAAAAACTTCTTACCCTGATTTATTCACGATAATCATTGCCGCTGAGTATATAACATTTTCTTTGGCATGCTTTATACATATGAACTCTGTGTCAATAATTGCTTTGGCCATTGTTCTGAAATGAAAGGTAGTTTCTATTGATCTTTGTCTAGTTAATAATTTTTTTCAAGATTGGTTATGATCATGGTACACTCTAGGTCGAGGTCAAACTACCTTTTCACCGGCATTTCCTCAATACATCGGGTACTTATTCGTTTAACATAATTCGATCATCTAAAGCTCCATATTAACCAATAATGAATATATAATGTGAACGGAAAACAAGGTAACTTCAGGTCGAAGTTAAACTACTTTTTCACCGGTGCCACCTTGCACCTGGCTATTTGTATAGTCGAACATAATTTAATTCCCTAAAGTTCCGTACTCTAGTTTAACGACATTGCGGTCGATTTATAGGCTTAAAAGTATAGAGACTTTCGAGAAACTACCTTTTTGTCAATATATTGATAATGTATTTAGATCTCGTGACATTTACTCTAATTCATAGTTCTATAAATATTAATACAATACTGGTCTATAATGCACTTTCTTTTTAAAATTGTGATAATAATCGATTTTCATAGTTATAACGCTCTCGGTAATATTATAGGGTTCTTTTATCATTCATTTTAACGAGATTATTTGTATATACAGTTTCTTCCACTGATGTTGGGTTTTAATTTCAATATGGGTGCATCATCCGGCAGTGTCTCCTTTGAACTTGGAGACGTAAGTATATCGAGGAGTCGATAATTTTCCCATGACGAAACATTTGAGCTGAGAAATTGGAGTTCAAATATTATATCATTTTTACCGTTTTCAGGTATATTTAGGTACATTAAATACACTAATAATTGGTTTGGGAGGTGCAGGCCCTCCAGAGTGGCGGTTATTTCATTCCTTCGCATATTTTGTCGAATGACTTTCCGGCACAACTGAGATAAAGACAATGGGTCATTTATTATTTTTACCACGGAGAAACTTAAGTTCACGTGTGAATGGCAACAGCATAGTTGCTCACGTACGATTACGTCTAATCCAGGGACTATTTTTCTTCCAAAATTTTCATCTTCGTGGAATAAATTCGGGGTTATTTTCTTTATGTCTTTATATTCTCTTGGGGTAACTTGAAAAATTGCGAATCCCCTTGTAGGGTTTATCGGATTTAGATACGTGTTATTTACACAGTTGACGTATAAGATTTTAAGAAATTTTTCACCTTTTATCATATGTCCTTGGTCTATTAGTACGAAGAGAAATTTATTGGGTCAAATTGTAGTTATATTGTTGTCATCTTGATCGTACCAAATATTGTCAGTGATATAATTAGACAACGAGCTATACCTTGTTGTTGGGATATGTTTTACTAAAATTCGGAAGGTCAGGTTGGCACTTAGTCTAGTGTGCTCTGGTTTTCTTGTCATTGTACGCGCACTAAAATTATAAAGCACTAGGCTTGCCGTCAATCTTAGGATCATTCTTTGGTCCAACATTGTCTTTTGAGATTTTAGAAGATAATATAGTTTTGGACAGTCAAGATTTTCTACTGCTTGAATAAGTTCTTCTTCTTTCATTAAATTATCAACATGTCCCCATTCTCTTAATGGATCATTAATGTGGTCTATAATATGTTTTTTCTTAAGATACCATGAGGTTACACTTCCTAGTCTACGATTATTTAATTGTTGATGGCTCGGGTATCTCATCATGGTTAACTTTTTTTCGTAAATTATTCTACTAGATTTTGGGCTAATATAAGCAACATACCGTATGGTTGCTTGTTTCGGCGATTCCCTTAGCCAGTGGTTGAAGGTTATTCACGTACCGCATCTGTAAACGTGTTCTTATATAAAATTTATCAGTAATTATGAAATAAATGATTACTTAATATTAATATGTTTTCAAAAATGATTGTAGTAGTTTAATGGAATGGTTAGTCGCTCTCAATTTGATCATTATTTGTAATATGTGCTGTTTACTTGTTTTTTTTCTGATTTACAGTATTTAACTTTTATTGGTATCCTTTGATTCCTTTTCCTGTCTGAGTTGTTCTTCGTAAGAAATACTTTGGCACGGGGCCCGAACACATAATTAAACCACTCGTGTCCCCGCTCCTTGCCAACGCATTCCCCATGCATCGGATTTTTTTTTCATTTTTATTCCGTATTCTTGTATGGTCACTTGCGTTATCACATTTTCTCTAACTGTGGGGGTTAGATAGGGTAATTTTAGCGGATCGCATAATTAATTTTACTAGTCTTTTTGGCGTTATTCGTTCCATTCTGGTCGTATTTCGTAAGAGATACCCTCACTCTGAACGCTTCCCCCAAACAATCAACAGGGAAAGCTTACAGAGCAAGAATATCCCCCATGTATCGGAATCTTGTCCATCTTCGTTTCAGATTCCCGTATGGTTAGTTCTGTTGTCACATTATCTTCCTGTTACGACAAATGGGAATATAAGGCACCACACGTCACGACCGCTGACCAACGGCTCCCCATGATTAAGGGTAGTTTTGTCCAACTTTAAAACCGTAGTTTCTCATTATGTGATGATCACTTTTCGTAACTGCCTAGTCATTTCTCATAAGAGAGCTAGGGCCCCAAAAGAAATGGAATGTTATATAGACACCACTCGCCATTTCCCCCTGGACATAGCTTCCCACGAATGAGGAGACATTTGTTCGAAAAGTTTGACGAGTAGGAAGTCGTAGTGCATGCCAAGCAACGTCTTGTTGTGCAATCAAGTTTCATATCCATGTGACTTTTTCTCAACAGAGGGTGAAAGTCAAGCGATTGCACAGTGGGACAATATACACCATGCCCATCCTTGGTTCTAACCTCCTATGCTTGGGGGTTCGCCCGTTTTCACTATTGTATGTCATATGGATATTTGAGTTATTCCTCCTATACCATTTCCAAAGTATTTCATGAGGTTGTTCACTGACTGTTACTTTATCTTTCTTTTATGAATTATAATTGCGATGTATACTGGGTTGTTATTAATTGTCGAGAGAAAAAAAAAATTGTTACCATCCGAGGTGGTAGGGGTATACTACTGATTTTTAGCTAAACGTATCTTTTACCTGGTTAAAGTGGGCTTTTGGGCTTAAGTAGTTATGTAAAGGGTTGTATTATATTGTTCGTTAGTATATTCTAGTTAATACTATATCTGTTGATCAGTCTGAGGGAAGCTCTGAAGTTTTCTATTATAATTTAATGTGGCATTCAATTTCTATACTTGTTGGATCCTTATTTACAACAATAAAAATTTTTCTTAAGTAATCTATAGTTAACGAGGCAAATTTTTCTTTTTAAACAATCTTTTTGAAACGTCCATGGTTTCAGCTAATTTCATTAAGGCCCTTTTTTTGAAAATATGGACTTATTTTTTAAGGCTTTCAAAAATTCAGCTATTAAGCTGTAATGCATTTTTGTTTATCTTTATATTTGCTGTGACGCGACTAAAGCGTCTATTCTTTTATTTTCTCCAGCTTTGTATATTCTTAATTAATGGGAGTTAAGTGAGTTGGAGTGTAACTCATTAACTTTTAATGTGTCAAATCATCCTTCTCCCGTGGCGGAGTTATTGCCACGTGGCAGAGATACATATTATCAATTGTGGTATTACCTAAAGGTTTCGTAGTTTGTTGTAAGGCATATAAATTTAATTCTTTTGTATTTCCCAAATGAAAGTTAAAATATATTTGCGTTTGATGCCACGAGGGCGCCACTTGAGAGTTTCCTTAAAGCTTGATTTAAGGAGAAAGTTTGAAAATTTAGCTTTAATCTATCTTTTGATTTAGGGTCTTTAAAACATGTTTCTGAGCAAAGGGCAAGAGTACTTTACAGATGTTAAAATCTACACTTGCTCTCCTTTATTGTTTCAACTTTCGCTTGATTACATTAGAAATTATCCTTCAGTTACTCATACTTTGTATAAATGCTCGTTTTCATTTTGTTAATTTTAGTTAATCACATATGCTCACCACTGAATGCATATTATTTTTTTGAACTCTTGAATACCGTGCTTTCGCAAAGCTTAAATTCTGTGAATAACATGTGGTTTACTATGCTATATTTTTTATTGGGGGAATTAAGGATTAGCAGGGACCCAAGACCGTGAATGATTTATAAGGTTAGTAAAACTTATTAAATACTGTCTTTTTATATGAGTATTTATGACTAAAGTTAATTTTTGGAAGAATTTTTTTTTTTTTTTTTTTTTTTACATTAATTGTTTATTTCTTGCATTAATTAATTTCTGAATTATTTTGTTTATTAGTCCGTATTTTGACAGGCCTATATTGGTTTAATTTAGTCCTACTCGTCTTTAGCGATACGTTGCGTGGTTTGTGTCTTTTATTAGAACCCATAGAAATTGAATTACATTTCTGAAGCAGAATATATCTGCTATTGTCAAATAGCTATTAGCCTAACTGCACGTTGCCATTTTTTATAGCGTCACAGTGAATTTATGGGTCACTTTTACGATATATGCTATGTAATTGTCGTTTAAATACTTTGGAAATTACGATATTTTAGGAATTAACTGATTGGTTTTATGTTTTCCCCTGCTGGCAGGCTATTTTAGTAAATTTTTTGTCTTATATATATATATATATATATATATAATACACGACTGACTGCAGGATCGTAAGCGAATAATTTTATTCAGTATTAGCTTCGCATTTGGTTTTACCGGTCATGATTATCTTCCAATCACAGTTCAAAACCTCTCCAAAGTTAAGAAATTGTCTAGTCTAGGAAAAAGTTTTTTTTGTTATTCTTTTGTTACAGGTTATTCTTTATACTTTAATTGCACGGTTCATTTGTATGCTTTGACTCGATTTAAGGTAAAATTGGTTGAATTTATTGCTGCAATTTTTAGGGTTTTTGATGGTTATATTGTCCTTTGCCTATCGGCTGTAAGCGTTCTACTGCTTTTGCTATCTATTGCAAAACTAAGGTGTTATTTAGCTATTCGTTAGTTACGATTTTAATTCTTGGTACAACAATTATCTATTAGGGAAAATATATTCTCTATAGTCGGTGATCAAAAATTGAAATATTAATCAATATGCGTTTTTTTGTCTTAATTCTATTTTACATTTGACTTCTTGGTACGATATTTTGGAATTTTGATAGCTATTTTCACGTATTTCGGCTTTATGAAAGGTTTTTCTTTAATGTTTGTCACTCTTGACTTAGAGGATATGTGAATTAATATTTAATTATGCCATTCAAGAAATTCATTTAACCGAATAGGCTAGACCACAAAATAGGCTGGGCCACAAAAAATATTTTTTCTTTTTGTTTTCTTTTTGTTCCACGTATTTATTGGGCTTGTTTTTATGACTTACGGATCACACTGCCTTTGTGGTTTTGTTCGTATTTGTGGATATATTTCCTATTAAGGATTATATCGCATTTCTGTAGGTTGAAATTTATGTGTCAAAATTAATATTTGAAGTTCTACAATTTTGATTTATTTTTACGTTTTTTAGGGTTACTAAAATTTTCGTTTTGCGTCTATTTTCTAGCAATTAATTTCCTTTGTTCATTTAGGTTTCGGAACGGAACTGTATATTATTTTATTTATTTTTTATTATGCCACACCACTCTATAATCAACATACGATCAAATATATGGTTAAGGATATATCGATATCAACTTTTGAGATCAAACTATATTTTCTAATCTACTCATTTTTATCAGGGGCAATTTTTTTTGTTGCAGGGGTTGGCGTTTTTTTTCATATTTGAGAAAAATTTTGGTATGGTAAGTTAATTATTAGTTTTTAGGCGAAAGGACTATTAATTATAGGTATGCAATTAACTCGGAGTACACGACAGTACACAGGTGAAATATTTTTCTTGTTAATGAAAAGATGAAAAGGGAAGGCAGTTTAATTTGAGAATGTTATGCTTAAGTAATCCGACTATACTACCATAAGTCTTAGTGGATTCAACTACGTTTGGAAATATTGGGCTTTGATTATCGTTGGAAATTATCGTATCTACGCTTTACGTTGGGTCAATTGAACTGTATATGTGATTAATGACATCTGAGGTAAATAGTATGATTTTACTTGAGGAATCACGACGTTATTTTTCCGTATAATTTATGAAAGGTGCTTGGTGTCATTTGTAGGCTCCTTATTTTTTGCTGACTTTTATTTGGAAGAATACTTCTAGTTACTACTTGCACTAAAGCCCTTTTTGCGTTTTATTGTGAAAATTGCTTGCGAAATTAAGGTATTTTATTCAGGGTTACTTGAAATGCTTGGCAATTTATAGCGTTGAGAAGAGTGGTCGAAATTTAGTAATAAAATTGGGAAGGGATGGTTTTTTTATTTTCCTTGGTGAATTGCAAGGGTTGATAAATAATTAAATTTATTCAGAACAAACTGAGTTTACTGAGAGAAATTATTATGGATTATTTAAGCATTTGAACACTGCATGTTTTATTATTAGTTATTTTATTAACACTAATAATTATAAAAATATATTTTTAAAACGACGGTCTACTTTTGTAAAAAAAAATTATATAATTGAACTAGCACAATTTTGGAAAATTGGTTTGTGAATTCTTAAATACAAGAAAGAATTTGAAGGAATTGTAAGGCCTGCTTTTGTTATTCTGATTGATTAAAAATTCTTGTCTATAATAACGGTTAGTTACCCTTCTCTAAGAAACGAAAAGAAATTGCGTTAATATTAAAGGGAGAACTAGCGTATTTCGTCATTTTAGCTTTTGTAATTATTGGACTGCATAGGAGTTCGTGGTTTTCTGTTGTGTTGCGCTTACGTGGTTTGGATTGGATATTTTTGGATTATCTATTACAAAACAATTTCGAGGATGTGACGCAGTACACGGGGTTAATCGAACTGTATTCCTTACATTTACTTTATAAGAGAGAAGGTATTTTGATTTTGTCGGAGGAACACGTAAACAAGTCTATCAAATTACCATTATTGTTTTTTTTTGTGAATTTTTGGAACGCATAGCAAAGTTACTGGTGTGACATAATTTCTAAGGATCAGCATTTTGCATAGGGTAACTTGAATTGCATAAATAATTTCAACGCTAGGAAGAAATGGTATTAGTTTAGCAAAAATTACGAAAAGAAAAAAAATTTTGATTTTCAGGGTTTATTCAAATAATTGAATTTATTTAAAGCCTCAGATAAAGGCCACGAATATTATATGCGGATTGAATATTCACTATTTTACCAAGAAAAGATACAATTTTAGTTATAACTATTTTCAATAAGTTAATTTTTTTTGGCAAAATCTTCAGTTCATTTATTGACTTGAATGTGTTGGGAGATTTTTTTTTCTATTAGTAGGCTTACATGGATAATTCTTGAAAGATTAGTCAGGCTTGCTTCTGTTATGTAAGTTGACAGAAAACCCTATATTTATGATTCGGTTAGTTATTATATCCCTATATGCAGGTAAATCATGCCTCGCATTGTTACTATCCTCATATGTATATATATATATATATATATATATATATATATATATATATATATATATATATATATATATATATATATATACATATATATATATATATATATATATATATATATATATATATATATATATATATATATATATATATATATATATATATATATATATATATATATATATATATATATATATATATATATATATATATATATATATATATATATATATATATATATATATATATATATATATAAACCTAACTACTTGATCATTATATTGCCGCTAATTACCTGTTTTCCTAATTGCTTTTTAGCTTGGTAATTAACACGATAATAACTCGCACATATATTTTTTTGACTGAATATTTTAAGTTGTTTGGCGTTTTATATTCTTTACGGCAAGTTTGGGTGGTGGTTATTTCCGGTCATCTTTTCTTGTGATTAGATTTAGTAAATTTTGGAGTTCCGTATTTGATTATGTCATTGGCATGACGATTTTTAAAAAAAATGTCCCATAAAATTGATTGCAGAAGAGGTAGAATCTATCCTGAGGAACTCTCAGCTTATCGAACATCCAAATACAAACAACCAAGCCCTTGGAGGAACGAAACACCGAAAACTACCCAGATCGGTTGCCAAGTTGAGTATTCAAGCGCCGATCCGAATACTTCATTAAAATTAAAAGAAATTTTTGCATTATAGTGGTTTGAGGTTATGGATTGATAGACGACCGAACCCAGCACAAGGATTTGATCCTCGTGCCCTGAGGTCAATCGTCTCACCAAGCAATCCCCTGTGATACACGGGCTTCACCTACTCCGGGGCTACCCGAGGTGATGTTTACCTGTCCCGGGTGAAGCTAGGATGGCTATCTACCGCACTTTCTCCGTTCACTGAATTAGTAATATATATTTTTTTTCATTAAATTAGGGAAACACTATTTTTGGGGCTAGTAGAAATACAGTTATTATCAGGCTATTCGCTATATTTTATCGCTAAACATTATATTCTCTAAAATGTAACCACCTTACTGTATTAAATTTTTTTTTTTTTTAACGAGAAAGGGATTTTTTACCTTTTTCTTTTGAGTTCAATTAATTCCCATGTTTTGATGTTCCTTAGTTTTCCGTTTCTTCTGGTAATGGCTGTGTTTAGGGTGTTGTTTGTGGTGCAGAGACTTCCGAGGAATTTTGACCCGTAGTAACATTCTCTTGGGCGTCAGGGTACTGGGTCCTCATAATTATATTATTATCCGTTGGAGGATTCTGTTGATTAGTTTCCACTTGGGGTTTTATGTGGTGATGACGAGCTTGATTTAGAATTGCAAAATATACGGGTTGGGATGGTCCTTCGTTCTAACTATTAGCAAGAAGATCTTATAAATGGGGACTGAGGGTCAGGTTAGTTTCAACGATAAAACATGTCGCAACCATTTTTTCTAAGTTTGAGCAAAAATCTCTTTGCTTTTGTATTTCTTTGGTAATTTTGGCATGGTCCTCCTATAGCTGTTTCACCAAGTTATCTTGTAGAAGCTTAATTATTTTTTTCCGTGCTTTCAAATGGTCGTACTTTTTCTGCAGGTTTAGGATCTTTGCTTTTTGGGGTGCCAAGAATTCCTGTTTGGCCATTGTCGTGGATAGGATAGTGCTATTCTTATAATCTTGTACTTTTTTACTAATTTTTTGAATTTTATCGTATAGTATTTGTAGTCTTAGAATCTTGTGAGGATAATTATGTCCCTCAACAAGCGTGGCATCGCTTATTGATTCTATTTCTTTCTGGATTTTGGCGGTCTGTTCTTTAACTTCCATAAACTGGGTTTCAATCAACATATCCATTTGTTTAGTTACAAAGATCTCATTTATTCTTTTGTTCATTCTTTCTTGGGAAGCCTTCACTTCCCTAAGGGATTTAAGTGTGGCTTCTATCATATTGTCAATTCTCAATCTTTCTGCTACTAATTGTGCCGAGTCATCGAGAAGTTTTGATCGTATTTTAAATAGTTGATCCATATTTGTTCTGTCAGTAACGGGGTTGCACTAGGTATTTTTCTTTTGGAGGAGGGTTTGAACAATTCTTGTTCTTCTTCTATCTTCGGGGTTCTTTACCAAGCCGGGATTTAGTTTATCTGGAAAAATTAACTATTGACTTATTTCGACCTTTTATGGGTGACTTTCATTGTGATGTCTTACTCATATATTTTTGTTTTAAGTTTTTTTTTTCAAACTGCTCATTCCGATTTAATATTACTTTATAATTTTTTGGGGTACTTGATTCCTAGACATATTTCCATTTATCTGGTTTCTTGCTTATTCTGCCAGATTTTGTGGTAACCTCCTGTTCGTTTTCTGGCGTTTTACTCTTTTTTGACTTTCCCATAGAGATTAGGTCAAATTTCTTGTATTGTTTCAAAATGAATTTCTGGCCTTTTGCCTTAGCCTGTTTTGCACGTGCGGCAGCCAAAGTAGGTTTTCACTCTTGTGCGTCTTGGGGCTCATTCTCGGACTCGGTAGAGCTAGTTGCTGAGCATTCCTCATTAGGGCTTTTTGGGACTACCCCTTGAGGTTTTGTAGTATCACTCGCTTTTGCTTCATATATCTCGTCTCCTCTGGAGGTGGAGGGTTTATCTTCCATTTTCTCACGTTGAGGTCTTGCTTGGGGGGAGTTAAAAGATTCTTGAGAACTCTGGGAGGAGTCAAACACCTTGGAAGAATGTCTCCACTGCTTGAATGCCATATCTTCCGGGGGGTGAGGTGTATTTCGTAGCATGGTCTGTTTCCAGGAGTGAAATTCCTTGGGTTTTACTTTAGACACCGTTATGTGATGGTATTGTCCGAAGTTTTCATCTTCAGGGTGTTCCTGTGTCCAAGGCAAGGTACTTTGCCTTGTTTTTATCGGATAATTTATAATGTCCATGGCTTCTCTCAAACTTTTTGTATTTCCTTTATTTGTATCCCTGGTTGGAGTTCTTCTTTTTCTTGCACCCGTGGTTTCCATAGCTCTGTTTAACTCATCCTGTAATGACAGCGGTCTTTCTATCGGGGTTGCTGGAGATACAATGTCATCTGGAAATGTTTTGGGGGGGCATTGGGTTGATATTCTGTCGGGGAAGAATTGGGTTTTTGGGGATAGCGTATAATCTAATTCTTCCTCTGAGATTTCTGATGATGAACCTTCTGGACCTTTTGGGGTTCTTGCATTTTTCATGGCTAAAAATTCTTCAAAATCTTCCTCGTCGCTACGATTCTCAAAGTAGTTTTGTTTAAAATTGAAGGGTTTTAATTCGGCTAGCCTCGACTTAGGAAATTCGTTTTCCACGTTTGATGAATCTGAAGATGAGGGTTTGGGTGTCCACCTAATTGGGTACTTGGCTCCTTTCAAGTGGCTAACAAGTGCTTTATATATTCTACTATTATCAGGGTTTATCATTTTCAAAGTAAAATCGTTGCCGTATTGTTTTATTATTCTGTAGGGTCCCGAATACTTATTGGAAAGTTTTTTTCCTTATAGATTAGCTTCATTTTTCAGATAGACGCAGTCATCTACTTTAAAATTTATATTAACTTCGATTTTAGATTCGTTTTTTAGCTGTTGGTTCGACCTATATTTTTCTTACTAATGTCTAATCGTTCTATAAGTCTTTATCATCTTATTTATAAAATCTTGTCTCTAGTCTTCGTTGTTATTGCAATAATGTCGTGATTCTATAATTTCTTGGTATGGTATTTTAAAATTACGCCTGAACAAAAGAAAAAATGGGCTTTCCTTAGTCGTTTCTGAATAAATGGTATTAATTACGTTAGTTAGGTAGGGTTGATATAAATCCCAATCGTTTTGGTTGTCCTTTGTATAAATACTCAAGAGATTAGAAAATACTGTTTGTCTATTTTATATTTTTTCCTTTGTTTGGAGATGGTATGGGGAGGTTACCAATTTTCTAATTTTAAGGAAACGCATTAGTCCCCTCGTTACTTTGCAAACGGAATTATTTCCATTGTCACTAATGACCTGGTGTGGAACGCCAAATTTTCAAAATATTTTTGCTAACGCCTTACTTGTGGCATATGTGCCTGGATTTTTCAATGCTTTGGCAAAAGTAAAGCCGGTAAAATGGTCTATTACTGAGAGAACGCAAGTATGACCTCTATTAGAAACAGGTAATCCTCCACTCCTACCATATAGATCAAATGATACGATGTCGAAGGGAAACCTTGCTACTGGCACTTCCCATCGGGGGATTTGGGTACGTTTGGGGATTTTTCCTTAAATTACACGCTTCACATGTACTTATATAATCCTTAAGTTTTGTTAATGCCGAGGGAACATAAAAATATTGTTTTAACTTGTGAAAAGTTTTAGCTACACCCAAGTGTCCACCTATTTCTGAATGAAAATATTCGAAGGCAGGTATTATTAAGCTTTGAAGGAGTACTGGGATTATTAAGGTTTGATTTCTATTCGTTTCACCTGTTACTTTCCTGCAAAGGATTTCCTTGTCCAAGTCGTAATAAAAATTGTCTATTTCCCACTTCAGGGCTTTGAACCTATCAGGGAGAGTATCGGAATTCACAAAATAATTAATGAGAGTCAAACACATTTCGTCCTTAACTTGGTTTCTTTTAATATTGGCTAGGGATAAGGGGCTACGAGTAATCTCGTTTTCTTCTGTTAGGGTGTTAGGTATATTCTTCTTGTGTTTTCGTTTACTGGGATTGATGGCATTTATTTGTTTAGTTTCATTATCCGAGAGGTTATTCTCAGGGTATCTACTCAGGAAATCACAAGGGGCTTTTTGTTTACCGGTCACATGTTCAAATTCATAATCCAGACCTTCGATTTTCATTATCCATCTAGCTAAGATTCCAGTTGGATTTTTGAATGTGCTTAGGTACTGTAAGCTTTTATGGTCCGAGCGCAACTTAAATTTTCAGTCTATCAAATAATGTCTGAATTTATCTAAATGGTAAATTATAGATAGTAACTCCAAGTTCGTTGCTGAATAACTTCTTTCACCTTTGGTTAGAGTTCTGCTTGAATAGCATATGACTTTCTCTATATATTAAGGGGGGTCCTGTTGGGATTCGGGGTTGTTTTCCACGGGGATTAATTGGGAAAGGATTGCACCAATGCCTAGACCTGAAGCATTGGTGGTAACCACGAATTGTCCCTTTTCAAAGTCCGGCAACGACAAAATTGGTTCAGAAGTAAGAGCTTTCTTGAGAGTGTCCATGGAAGTTTGAGCTTCATTCGACCAGGTGATAGTCTTGCCGTCCCCTTTAGTCAAGTCCGTTAAGGGTTTGGCAATTTGGGCGTAGTTGCGTATGAATTTTCTAAAGTAATTGGTTAAACCAATAATGCCTCTTAGTTGTTTCATAGTTTTTGGTGGCTTAAGATTCTCTACACATTTTATCTTCTCAGGGTCCGGTGATATTTGACCTTGGGTCACTATCATTCCTAAGAATTTTATTTCGGATTGAAACAAATTTACTTTTTCAGGTCTACATTTCAGATTACCCTCTCTGAATTTTTCGAAAACTTTGGTTAATTCGTTTAAATGGTCCTCTGGTGTTTCTCCCACGCAAATTACGTCATCCACAAAATGGATAATATTTTCTATACCTCTTAATAAGTGTAATAGAGGTCTACATAATGCACTTGAACTAGTTTTGAGTCCGAAGGGTACTTTCAAATATTCATAAGAGCCACATTCCGTTGTCGAAAAAGCCGTTTTGTAAACATCATTTTCTGCTATCTTAACTTGATGATAACCTTGCGTGAGGTCAAGAGATGTAAAAATTTAGTTTTTTGTCGAAATTGAGTCTAGGTTCATCAATTCGTGGCAGGGGAAATTTTTCGCTAACTACCTGCTTATTTAAGGCTCTATAATCTACTACAAGCCTAAGGTCCTTGTTCTTTTTTGGTACTAGTATAACGGGGGCTGAATACGGGCTTATATTTGGCCGTATTATATTGTTTCTTTCTAACTCGCGGATTTTATTTTTTAAGCAATCTTTATAGGGATAAGGGGTGCGATAGGGCTGTTTAGCTACAGGCAACCCTTTAGTTTGGATAGTACATAATTTTTCTTTTAATTGCGTATCTTGGATATGGTCTAATTTAAATTTTTCCAAAAATTGGGGTTTTATTAGGGGGTGCCTATTCTTTGGGTTATTAACACCAATACCATTAACCAAGCTTTCCTTGGAGTTTCTCCAGTTGTTTAGATCGTGCTCAGAAATAACTTGCATTTAAACGAGGTATGTTCACGTTTTTAATGCGATTGTATCATTTTCGTTTTTATTGGTCAGCCAAATAAAACCTTCTCCTTTCTCATATGAAATGATCTGTTCCACACAAAACAGATTTTCGGGGATTTCTTTACACGGGGATGCAAACCAAATTTTGGAATTGTAATTTACGGGGTAATCATTTGTGAAATTTGAACTCTTTGCATTGTTTTTGGGGGGATTTTTGTTTTACGTATTGCGAATCCATAATATTTTTCTTCCGGTTTATTTTCTATTAAGTTAAGGTTGGCGCTTGGTTGCGTCAAGTCTTCCGCTTTTGGGGTTGATTTTAAGGGTAAATCCAAGTCCTGTCTCCTTACAATAGTACTTAGATTTATTATTTCATTCCATAATTCAACTACTTTCTTTATTTCTATTTTCCTATGTTCACATACTTGTACCATTTTGAGTATTACTGACTTGATCCATTTGCGGCTTGATTTTCTCCACCGATATGAGAGATGGGGTACAAAAGATTTTATTCCCTTCACTGGTGCTTTCACTCTTTCCACGCGGTGGAGAACATAATTGCATAGATAAACAAGTCTGCTGTTCGCTATATTTAATAGCACCTTATTAGATTTTAGAAAATTGGCGCCAATAATATCTTCATATGGGAAATTTTTGCAGATTATGAAGTTTGTAGGAAAGATTTTATTATCTTTTGCCACATCTAAACGTATAGAGCCAATCGCCTCCAAGCTATGTCCCGTGACACTAGTTAAACTGGGAATATTGAAGTTTTTCCGTCGCTTAATATATACTGGTAGTCTATTAAATACATTCGAGTTTATTATGTTAACTGATGCACCGGAGTCTATTAACGCTTTGAAACTAATACTCGCAACACAAAAATCATTTAATATGGGTAGTATGTCATTATTATCACTCAAGGAAGGTACAATTACTGGATGGGACCTATAAAAAATACTGGCCTCCAGGGTCCCGGTTAATTTTCTTGGGGGCCTAATTCGTTTCCCTGTGCGCTTATCTGATAAGTTGGCGTTTGAGGTTGGGGTTCGGTGGGAATTTCACTTGTTAGGGAAGTTCCAAATTGGTTGACATTTGATTGTCTTGGTTGCCACGTATAATTGCGCGGGTTCGGATTTCTTGTGTCGACGGCTGGCGGCATTTGTTCGTTTTGTATTGACGAAAAAATGTCTTTCGTTTCCCGAAATATTTCTTTCATTTCCCGTTGGGAAAAAATATCCTATGTTATAGGTTGTGTTCCTGTTGAACCTCGTTGGATACACCGTTCATGAATTGAATTGGTAAATGTTTTGTCGTGTGTTGGCGTCAGGAACCCGATAATACTTTTGTCGGTTGGGGGAAGGATTGGAATAGGGTTGGGGAGGCGTATATTGGGAAGAATTTGAATACGCAAATCCTTGTTGGTACGGGTTGCGGAACGATGGGAGACGTGGGGGGTTATTTCTATAGTTTCCTGACCCATTGGCATTTGAGTTTGTTCTCCCGAACAAACGATTACTAAAACTTGGGGTTGCTGGTGTATATTTGTTTTTAGTACGGCATTCCTTTGCGATATGTCCTTGTTTATTACATGCATAGCATATAATTGGGGGTTTCTGTACGTGGTTTGTTGTATTCGTGGGTACAAAACGTACCATTCTTATCCTCGTAGGGGTTGGAGACCTATTTTGGTTCGGTTTGGGTGAATTATCTCTCGAAAAAAAATCCTGGGGAAATCCCTCGCGATCGTCCCGGAGTTGGAATTTCTACATTATGTATTCTTGACTTATTGTCATTTACCACAATCGAGTCAATTTCAATCATTCTCTCCACTTCCTGAACTGCTAGCTCTAATGTTTGAATATTTTTTGATATTAACATTCGGTATAGCTTGGGGATTAATCCTTGCATGAAAGCATTTAGTACAATTTTATCGTATAAAGGACCCGATTCTTTTCCGTATTTTGCCTCAATCGATACCATTACCTTGTGTAGGTATTCCCTAACTTTTTGTGTTTCGTCGAAACATACCATACAATGCTTTAATTTGTGTGTTGAACTTGTTTCAACAAATCTTTCTCGGAACGCTTTTAGCAATTTTTCAATTGAGTTTATTGGGAGATTATTATCTTCCCCTATTGTTTGTTCTATTTGTTTTAGGAATGTTAATGCTTGTCCCTTAAGTCTTATTAACAACATGCCTACTAATGATTTCGAGTCCGTTTGAGTTACTTCTACGAATTGGTTTAATTGAATAATAAACTTATCTACATCTGAATCACCTTTATACGAAGGAAGAAATTTTGAAATTTCCACGGTTTTGGCAATGAGTTTTTGCTTTAATAATTGTTCGTTTTGATCTAACGACATTTTTTTTTCAAAATAAATTAAAATTCGGCACTGGTTTTGCTTTTTTTTGATATAACTTAAATTTGGCGCGTCTAAATTATATTTTTGTTGTTATTTTAAGGGGCCTTAGGCTTAATAAAATATTGCACTTCAAAGTATGCACAAAATATAGCACTTTCAAAGCATGCACAAAATATCGCACTTTCCCTATACGTAATATTTCTCAATAATCTTTTTTTTTGTATAAAATGTTGTCCTTGTGTTTTTGCTCCTTAAACAGGCCGCGCCAATTCTAATGGGGGGGGGGTTAATAAAAATAATTTGTTCTTATATCCACTGATGTTTCCTAATACGGAAATTCCAATTAATTATTTTAATGGGGAAATTTAGTTAAACTCTTAGTTGACGGTTCGCGCGTGGCATACCTGAGTGGTAGCGGAACTTCATGTGTAGGGATCTTAAATTAGCGGTTCAAATGGGGAGCTTGCAATAATGGCCATACTAGACCGAAATCAGATTGAAAGGTTTCTGGTTCCCTTGAGAGCGAGTGGAGCCACAAGGACTGACTATCTAGAGAAATATTAACATAGAGAGAATAAAATAAGAAAGTAATGCATTTATTATTACTCACATAATTGTCGCAGAGCTTCGGTTATATCGACACACTTGCAGTACAAGACACTAATACAAAATTGTCATCTAGGGCAATACAACGCAAAAGTTAATTCACTGATAATAAGTTTCCTCAAAAGTTTATTCTAAATGGATTGCAAATAAACTCACATAATACAATTCACAAGAAATTCATAGTGATCTCTCCCAGGCTTGACTCGTGTAAGACTAACTCCAAAATTGCTAAGTTCTAACTAACTACTCTCTACAATTTCGCCTGAGGTTACGTTTAGGCGTTACTAAAAAATACTTTATACTTACTCTATTGGTTCCACTATTTGTCCTATAATACTATTGGATGGGTACACACCAATGGGCTACTTGGGTTTAGTTAAGTTTATGACTTTTAAGATATCACTTTGGAATTTTTCTAACAAAGCAAAGTTCTACATTGTAACTTTAATTACAATTTACAGCTTTTTATAATAACACTTTGGAATTTTTTCGGAACGAACAAAGTTTTACACTCCAACATTTTGCTAGCAGGGTGTCGCTTAATTTTCAGAACTTATAATATACTTCTGTGAGAGTTGGTAAAGGATAATATGATTTAATTACATTGAGATACCTAGTTCTAAACTTATTTTCCAGAACAATGCAATTAGATTATACAAAGATATTTTGCATTTTGAGTGACTATTTTTTGTATAATAAACTTTGCCCTCTTGATAGTTTGGTACTTCGAGCTCTTAAGATTCAAATTACATTGTTCGTTGGCTGTCATATAAGATTTGGTCAAACTGATATTTATTGCATTCATTGGCGACACAAGGGCGGATTTATTTATTAGGTTTTCTGTGGGAAAGATTATTACAATGTATCTTTAAATTAGATACATTTGATTCACTATTTTAAAATGAAACGCTTGAGACTTGCTAAAAGATTCTTACAATGTATTGTTTAATTAGATACATTTGTTTCACTATTGTAAATTGAAACGCTTGGGACTTGCTCGATCTGTAGGTTACTTGAATTTTTGGGTGGTTTTATTTTTTTCTTGGGTAACTTTAATTGGAAAATTTTGATGTTTTTGGAAATTGATCCCATTACATCGGGATTCACGAAGAAGTGCCAATTCCCTCGACTCACAACTGTTGGGCCAGTTGTGATCCCTTTGCCAAGGCGTAGCTTTTTCAAACTAGAGTCTTTGGGAGATACTCTCTCCCATTACCAGTCACTACATACCCCTTCTTAATCATTACCCAGTTACCCCATTCACTATTCTTATCCTGGATTTGTATTGACAGTTATTTCCACCAAACCTTATTTCTTGAGCAATATATCCAATTTTCAAGTTCATTTGGCAATGGTGTTTGTTCTTCCTACGATTAACCCAAGGGATAGGACCCAGAAAAAACTTATCCATGTTTTGCTTGGATTTTACCCCATTCCTCTGAACACCAATCGGTACAGCGAAACTTTGCATCTTGTGCCACGAGTAGTTTCAAATAATTCCCCAAGGGCAACTCGGGTTTCAATTGAGATGTGGATTTGTTTTAATCGCTGGAAGTTATGAGGCTAGTTTAACCAATCCCTCGTGACGTCTGGCATCGTCGCATATGCCAGAGCCTAACTCTTTGCTTTTCTGAAATGAAAGTTTTGTGAGAGCGAGAAAATTCTTGTTAATTGTGCTGTAAATCCGTGATTAATGTTGACCCAAACCTATATGATTATCCCTTTTGATTTTTCCATTATGCTGATGGGCTTATGAATTCCTCTTAGGCTATGCCTGAGAATTATTGGATTAACATAGAACGATTACGTTCCACAAGCCTCGTGGATTTCCCTTCTTCAAAATCACAAACTTGGCAATGGATCCTAAGCCAAGTGGATGGTATGACAGTAGTCAACCTGTAGCTCCAGTGGAAATTGACCAAAGGAGAAGACAGGAAGAGAATTAAATTTCGTGATTTTGAAGTTGGTGTTGTTTATTTTACGCTTTGTGTTTCTTTTTGGTACGGCCCATGAGATAACTGGCCGCTAACTGGGTTAGCGGCCACTTATCTCAAGAGGTGGGTATAAAAGGCCTTGGCCCTGAATAACAGGCATATGTCCTGTTTGTTGTTCCTCTTGTTAACTTTACATTATTCCCATTTTTGAGACTCTCTGTTTCCCCACTCCATCTTTCTATTTACTTGTAATCTTTGGCTTTCCCTTTTTGCTTAATATTTTGAGCAATTTGTCACCAACTGGCTAATTAGCTTTGAACAGAAACTGCTTAATTAGTATGAGTCATCCTGAACTAAAATGTATTTTTAAACACCAAAAACTCGGTAAAATTCGCATGGATTGAAGGAAGGATTAATTGTTACATACCGGATAACACGTGGGCTTACTTCGCATCCTTCGAGTTAGGATTAGTCGGTCTTCATGAAATGTGCCTCAATTTGCTTTTTGGAATCAAATCTAATTTCAGTTCGCTTTGAGAGTCTGATTTGAAAAGAAGTAGGCTTACTCTTTCTGCTTCAGGCTGCTTGTTCTTTGACTAGCCTAGGTAGTGTCTAGAGAGACAGAGGATAGAGGCTGGTACAGGGATACAGTCCTGTATTATTTGACACATCTTTCCTGAGGGAAAGTAAGAAATTTAAAAGAAACATTTTGTTCTTGATAACTTGTGCCTTTACGGCGGCACCTTGGGGGCCAAACAATGTGGAACATATAGACCACGACAAGTTACTGGACACCAGCAAGGACAGATCTTGTAGAATCCGTGGCGCTTCAGAGTTGATCGCGGTACCGTAGTGCCCCAGGACTTACACGAGTGGCTTCCGGACTCACCATGGCAGCCAGTTAGATTACGGATATTGGTTGCAGAATAGTCCATGAGAGGTTGTGGCCCGTCTCGACCTCGATACCATACCCTAGTACCAGGCTATGTTAGGTAACGAGAAAATCGATCAGGACAGTTATACTTACATGGGTGGTATTAGTAGTAAAAATGGTAGAAAAAGTAGAACAGCCAGTTTGCAGAATCATTTTTTTTACAGCTGAAAAAGTTTGGGAGAATATAAAGATAATTTTGTGAATTAAGATTAGAACGTTGGAAGCAATGTAAAATGAAATGGTCGAGTACAGTTCACATCGATGGATGCTTCAGAAGGTAGAGATGGATTTCTTAAATGTTTTCCAGAATTGTAGTTTAAAGATAGCCTTAGGTACTCGTTTGACAGAGCTCATGTCAAACAATAAGCTAAGCAAAAAAAAATTAGTTTGATCCCACTTCCTAGGGCTATAATAAAAGACAAGTTAAGAAGGCTAAGCCGCAATTTACGGACGGGGCCTGACAGACTGCTAATGATTGTCCTTTTTAGTGATCCATCTGAGGCCGAACAAAAATCAGGTCGCCAGGGACGGGATGGAAAGAGATCATAAAGAGGGATTTAAAGAAAATTCCAACTTCATGGCAGAGGTAAAGAGTGAAAGATTGAATAGCTTGGGGTAGAGGAGGAGCATGCACAGCTCTATTAGCTGCAGGCGGCTTATGCTGCAGAGAGTTGTTATTTGTAATATATATAATATATATATATATATATATATATATATATATATATATATATATATATATATATATATATATATATATATATATATATATATATATATATATATATATATATATATGTAAAGAGAAAGACCGGTGTACAACAGCAATTTAAATACGTTTTATTCTTCTTTTCAAAAAAAAATCAACATGATAAGCATTTTTAACTAATTTGCTTTTCATTTTCAACAAGGACAAATTGAAAAATAAATACTAATGGCCATCTTGCTTCTTCAAAAATTTTTCCAAATTCATGAATTGCGATTCAGTGAATCCCTCGCTTACTTCCATGCCAAGTGAAACAGACAGCTCACTTGGGCTCCCAGTCGCTCCCGAAATTGAGGCGTTCGAAAAGGATGAGCCAGTACTTGCAGGAGATTGACCAACATCCATTTCTGGTCGTCTACCAGCTATTGGTATGCAGTGGCGATCCTTTTTATCTTGTTTGAGTTTTTCTATAAGTTGTTGAAGGTGAAATCTATCTTCCTCAAGCTGATAATTTTGTGCTACTAGCTCCTCATAACGGTGCTGCTTTCCCTAGAAAACAGAGGATTCAATATTTTGAAATATACATCAAACATACATCATACAAACATACATCAAACATTCAAAAGGGCTTTGGTATTTTACTAATCTAAGTTATTAATTCGTGCTAATATTAGCTATAGATTAATCTAAGTTTATTATTGCGTTTTTTAAGTAAAAAAGACATTAAAGGCTATTTTAAAATTATACCCTATGGCACAATATTATGTGCCTTTGGTCAAACTAAGAAAATGTGTGACTAAAGAATACATATATGCACATGTACAAATTAAATGCCTTCAAAAGTGATATGATCAGGAATTTTGGTCATGAGATTATTTTGTTTAAAGTAAAATTCCATAATACAGTAACAGCGTTGTTGCGCACTTCGAATACTTTTACTTGAACTACTTATTAAGTATAACTTTTGTGAACAACATACTACTTAGGGTTTGACCTACGTATTACTTAGTGTTTGAACTACGTATTAATTCTTCTAGGTCTGGTTTGTTTTGATAGATTTTTTTTTGGGATTAAGTTAAGAAACCTTTTCCACAAAATAAGTTTTTCAAAAACAAGTAAAGAACTCCATTAAACCAAAAATAAACACAATTAGAATCAAATAATCTACCAAGCATCCTTTCAAAGATCTAAATAGCATGCAAATTGGAACTTAGAATGTTACGACGATAAGAAATGACTATCGTATCGATATTTTGACTGAAGAATTCAGACGATTCGAAATGGACTTATAAAGGAGTTTCATAAACTCATATCCCAGGGGTAGGAAGCATGAAATTAGGTGATATAAAATTTGTTTACTCAGGCAGGAAGGATGGAGTACATAGACAGGGAGTAGGGCTCGTGATGAATAAGAAAGCTGCTAAGGCTTGTTTAGGCTGGAAAGGTATTAATAATATAATACTAATTGCTCAATTTATGACTAAAAAGTTCAGGGTTTCAGTTATAGTAGTATATGCCCGTGACTTAGATGAATTTTACACACAGTTACAGGAGCAAATAGACAGGGTACCAGGTAGAAATATGATGTTTTTACTAGGAGATTTTAACGCCAAGGTCGGTAGAAATAGGGATAGATGGTATCCTAGCCTAGGTAAATTTGGTGTAGGAAAAGAAAACAGTAATGGACACAGACTTTTTTAACTTGTAGGTATAACAATCTAATTATAACCAATACGGTGTTTGGTCATAAAATGGCTCACAAGTTAACATGGTATTCACGTGATGGTAAGACAGCAAATTCAGGGACTTGTACAAGAATTATCTGAGCGATAGATCATATGAAAACAAAAGGAATGTAAAGAAAGTGGAGACAGCGTTAAAATATGAACTAAGGAGGTGTGAAGTGGAGGCCACGGACAAAATTGCCGAGGATCTGGAAGATGCAGCTAGACGGCATAATAGTAAAATATTGCACTGGCATGTTAAAAAATTGAGAGGGAGAAGTCAATCAGGACTTGCCCAGTTAAAGATAGGAACGGGGCCACAACTAGTGATCAGGAAAGAGAGATGGACAGAACATTTTGAGACCCCCCCCTCCGCCAAAGCCCTCAGGAAAAGGGTTGTAAGTTATGCCCCAGGGGGAATATAAGGTTTTTATAGAAACGACTGTCGTAGAAAGTTCAAAAAGCCCTCATTTAATTAGAAATTGAAAGGGCTAGTTCCCTTTTTAACAGTAGAAAGCGATTGGAGGGCAATTAACCCCTCTCACACGTCCACTATTTCCCAAGACCTATCCAATCCAAATTTTTAGATAGCCATTTTTTCAACGTAGTTTAAAGTTCTAGAAATTCGGTCTTTGAGGATGACAGCCCCCCCCCCACCCCTCAGGGCAAGGGTTGTAATTTTTGCTCTGGGGTTATACAAGGTTTTTATAGAAAGCATTGTCGTATAAACTTCAAAAAGGGCTCATTCGATTAAAAATTGAAAGGGATAGTGCCCTTTTTAATAGTAGAAAGTGATTGAAGGGCAACTAATCCTCCTCTCACGCCCACCGTTTCCCCAAACACATCCAATTAAAATTGCGAGATAGCTCTTTTTTCAACGTAATTGAAAGTTCTAGAAATTAAATATTTGAGGATGACACCCTCCCCCCCCCCACCAAAGCCCTCAGGGTGAGGGTGGTAAGTTATGCCCTGGGGTAATATAAGGTTTTTATAGAAAATGTTGTTGCAGAAACTTCAAAAAGGGCTCAATCGATTGGAAATTGAAAGGGCTAGTGCTCTTTTTAATAGTAGAAAGTGATAGGAGGGCAACTAACCCCCCTCTCCCGCCCACCATTTCCCCAAACACATCCAATCAAAATGGCTAGATAGCCCTTTTTTCAACGTAATTGAAAGTTCTAGAAATTAAGTCTTTGAGGATGACTACCCCCCCCCCCACAGTCCTCAGGGTGAGGTTCGTAAGTTATACCCTGGGGTAATATAAGGTTTTTATAGAAAATGTTGTTGTGGAAACTTCAAAAAGGGCTCATTCGATTGAAATTGAAAGGGCCAGTACCCTTTTTAATAGTAGACAGTGATTGGAGGGCAATTAACCCATCTCTCACGCCGCTACTTCCCCAAACACATCCAATCAAAATTTTTAGATAGCAATTTTTTCAACGTAGTTGAAAGTTCTAGAAATTCGGTCTTTGAGGATGACAACCTTCCCACACCCCTCAGGGCAAGGGTTGCAATTTATACCCTGGGGTTATATAAGGTTTTTATACAAAGCGTAGTCGTAGAAACTTCAAAAATGGCTCATTCAACTGGAAATTGAAAGGGCTAGTGCCCTTTTTAATAGTAGAAAGTGATTGGAAGGCAACTAATCCCCTGTCACGCCCACCATTTCCCCAAACACATCCAATCAAAATTGAGAGATAGCCCTTTTTTCAACGTAGTTGAAAGTTCTAGAAATTAAGTCTTTGAGGATGACAAATCCCCCCCCCCCCACAGCCCTCAGGATGAAGGTCCCACCCAAAGGTCCGGAAATTATGTCTTTGAGGATGAAAAACCCCCCGCAGCCCCCAAGGCAAAAGTTGTAAGTTATTCCCTGCGAGCATACAAGGTTTTTACAGAAAGTGTTGTCGTAGAAAAATTCAAAAAGGGCTAATTCAATTCGGAATTGAGTGGGCTAGTGCCGTTATTAATAGTAAAAATCGATCGGAGGGCGAATACCCCCCACACCCATCATTCCCCAAACACTTCCGATCAACATTCTGATATGGTCATTTTTTTGAACGTAGTTGAAGGGTCCGGAAATTATGTTTTTGAGTATGACAACCTACCTCCCCACAGCCCTCAGGGCTAAGGTTGTATGTTGTGCCCTGGGGGCCAATAAGGTTTTTATAGAAAGCGTTGTCGTAAAAACTTCAAAGAGGACTCATTCGATTGTAAATTGAGAGGGCTATTACCCTTTTTAATAGCAGAAGGTAATCGGATGGAAAATCCCCCCCCTCCCACGCCCATCATTTCCCCAAACATTTCAGATCAATATTTTGATATGGCCATTTTGTTCAACGTAGTTGAAAGGTCTAAAAATTATGCATTTGAGGATAACAAATCCCCCCGGCCCTAAGGGCAAGGATTGTAAGTTATGCCTTAAGGACGTATAAGGTTTTTATAGAAAGCTAGGTCATATAAATTTCGGAGGGGGCTCATTGGATTGGTAATCAGACGCTCTAGTGCTTTTTTTAAGAGTCAAAGTGATCGGAGGGCAGATACTTGGATTGGATGTGTTTGGGGAAACGGTGGGCGTGAGAGGGTAATTAGTTGCTCTCCAATCACTTTCTACTATTAAAAAGAGCATTAGCCCTTTAAGTTTCCAGTCGAATGAGCCTTTTTTTTAACGTTTTACGACAAAGCTTTCTATAGAAACCTTATATGCCCCCGGAGCATAACTTACGACCCTTGCCCTTAGGGCTGTGGGGGGTTGTCATCCTCAAAGACCTAATTTCCAAAACTTTTAACTACGTTTAACAAAATGCCTATCTCAAAATGTTGATTGGATGTTTTTGGGGAAAGGGTGGGCGTGAGAGGGGGGTTTGTTGCCCTCCATCACTTTTGACTATTAAAAACGGCACTAGCCCTATCAATTCCCAATTGAATGAGCCCTTTTTGAAGTTTCTACGACAACTCTTTCTACAAAAACCTTATATAACCCCAGGACAACCCTTGCCCTGAGGGGTGTGGGGGTTTGTCATCTTCAAAACTTCCAGAACTTTCTACTACGTTGAAAAAATGGCTGTCTCAAAGATTTGATTGGATGTGTTTGGGGAAATAGTGGGCGTGAGAGAGGGCTTAATTGCCCTCCAATCACTTTCTACTATTAATAAAGTCACTAGCCCTTTCAATTTCCAATCGAATGAGCCCCTTTTGAACTTTCTACGACAACCCTTTCTATAAAAACCTTATATGCCCCCAGAACATAACTTACAACCCTCACCCTGAGGGCTGTAGGGGGGGGAGAGGTTGGGTTGTCATCCTCAAATCCCTAATTTCCAGTCATCTTCAACCCTTGCCCTGAGGGGTGTGGGGGTTTTGTCATCCTCAAAGACATAGCTTCCAAAACTTTCATCTACGTTGAACAAAATGGCTATCTCAAAATTTCGATTGGATGTGTTTAGGAAAATGGTAGACATGAGAGGGGGGTTAGTTGCCCTCCAATCACTTTCAACTATTAAAACGGGAACTGGCCCTTTGAATTTCCAATCGAATGAGCCCTTTTTCAAGTTTCTACGACAACGCTTTCAATTAACCTTATATGCCCCCAGGGCATAACTTACAACCCTTGCCGTGAGGACTGTGGGGGGAGTGTCGTCCTCAGACATAATTTACAGATATTTCAACTACGTTGACCAAAATGGCTACCTCAAAACTTTTTTAGATGTGTTTGAGGAATTCGTGGGCGTGGAAGGGGTGGTAGTTGCCTTTCAATCACTTTTGACTATTAAAAAGGGCAAAAACCCTTCCAATTTCCAATCGAATGAGCCAATTTTGAAGTTTCTGCGATAATTCCTTCGATACGATGTGTCCTGGTCTAATGAAACCAAAAAAAAAAAAAAATACGTTGTGCCAACATTGTTCTTTACTTAGGCAGCACTATTGCGCCGCCTATGATAAAAACCTCTTCCTAGCTAAGATATCTATACTTGTAGGTATGAATATATAATGAGACAGAGGTAATAGGCTTGAAATTATCTGTGCAGGATTTCGACTCTTGTTGATAGAAATCTGGAAAACCATGTAGCGACCTAGATGGACCCATGATTGCGCAAAGTCTCCATTCAATAGGAGGTCCCAGGCAATTCTTACTGTCCAGTTCTAAGCTGGTTCAAACGCTTCGTGTTGATTTTAGAAGATGTGTTATTGCCCGTACTGAACTGGTTTTTGGAACCATTACTTTTCCTGAGGCCATACAAATTTCAATGATAAAAAAATTATGAAAATTGCAACTCGGAATGTTACAACGCTTAAAAACAACTATTGTATCGACATTTTGACTGACAAATACAGATGCTTCGAACTGAACTTACTAGGAGTTTCTGAAACTCATATCCCAGGGGTGGGAAGCATGTAATTAGGTGATATAAAATTTATTTACTCAGGCAGGAAGGATGGGGTGCATAGACAGGGAGTAGGGCTCATGATAATTAAGAAGCTGCCATGTCTTGTCTAAGTTGGGAAGGTATTAATAACAGAATGCTAGTCACTCATTTTATAACTAGAAAGTGGAGTAGTAACTCAGAGATTGTAGTAACTCAGATGAATTTTACTTATAGCTACAGAAACAAATAGACAGGGTGCCAGGTGAAAAAATAAGGTATTTTTAATAGGACATTTTAATGGCCAGGTCGGTAGAAATAAGGATAGATGATAACCTAGCCTATATAAATGTGGTGTAGGAAAAGGAAACAGTGATGGTTTCAGACTACTGCAATTTTGTAAGTATAACTAACTAGTTATAACCACTACAGTGTTTTGTTCATAAAATGGCCCATAAGTTAAAATGATATCCAGATGATGGTAAGACGGCTAACATTATTATTCATGTTATAGTAAACCGAAGACTGACAGGATGGAGACAAGATACTAAGGTATCTAGGAGTACTGTTATTGATGTTAAAAGTAAAGATTGTCATCTATTAGTGTCTATGCTTAATTTAAAACTGAAATTTAGGAACGGTAAATACCTACCGGGGAGTTATGATGTAAGAAGAATTCAGGCTGAGAATTGGAAAGAAACTTTCCAGGAACAGTTGAATACTAATCTTAAGAGTTTAAAATTTGACAAGACAGAAAATGAATGGAATGATTTTAGGCAAATAGTTTGTGAAGTCACTGATGGTGTCTTAAAGAAGAAAATTAAAAACACAGCTAGGAACACTAATGAAAATGCTTTATATTTAATGTATAGGAGGAGGGGCCTGTACAAGAATTATTTAAGTGATAGATCATATGAAAATAAGGGGAATGTAAAGAGAGAAGAGTAAGGAGGTATGAAGTGGAGATCATGAAAAAATTGCCAAAGATCTGGAAGATGCAGCCGGACGGCATAATATTAAAATATTTTACGAGTATGCTAATACATTGGGGGGGGGGGGAATAGTCAATCTGGAATTGTCCCTGTGAAAAAAAAAGATGACAGAACATTTTGAGAATGTGCTAAACCGTGATGGAGTTACTCTAAAAGATATAGAAAAGAATGAAAAACAGTGTGACACTTGGGATGTGAAATAAAATTTATTTTGTGAGGAAGAATTAATGACAGTAGTAAAAGGATTTAAAAATCATAAGGCCCCAGTGTGGTGGATGAGTTTTTTAAATATGGTGGTTGCGAGGTTTGAGATGTTCCTGAAGATTCTGAATATGATTTCTGAAAAAGGAGAAGTACACTAGCGATTCTAGGAAAAATCTAATTAAATCCCTCTATAAGAAAGGTGATAAGAGTGAGTGTGCTAATAATTATAGAGGCATTAGCCTGGTCTCTATAAGAAGCCAATTAATTAGTATGATAATACTTTTTAGACTTAGAGATGCTGTAGATAAAATTTGAGAGAAGAACCCTGTGGTTTTAAGAAGGGTAAAAGATGCGGCGACCAAATTTTCACTCGTAGATTAATAATTGAGAAGTGACTGAATCATCAAACGCTTTTAGTCCTCAGTTTTATATATTATGAGCAAGCGTTTGATTCAGCTGATAAAAGAGCTTTAGCGAAGGTACTATTCTTGTATGGTATACCAAATAAATACATTAAAGTGATTAGTGAAATGTACGATAGTAACATTGCAGCGGTTAAGGTAGGAAATAAGGTTAGTATCAGATTTTATATTAGATCAGGAGCTAAGCAGAGTTGCATTCTATCCCCGTTTATATGGATCACTTTGATAGGCTTTGTCCCATGGAGCTTAGCAAAGGCAATGGAAAAACAAAGAACCAAATGGGGAAGTAAAACTCCTAGACTTAGATTACGTTGATGATTTAAGCATCTTAGATGAAAGTGTTAGCAAAATGAATGAACTTTTAGAGATTTTGCGAGTTCAGGTTGCAAGAATAGGTTTGAAAACTATCATCAAGAAGACCAGGAATACGACAAGGTTAAAAAATTTGGTTAAAGAGAGGATCGATCAAGTGGATAGCTTCACTTACGCATTAGTAAAGACGGTGGGTGCAGTGGAGATGTTAAAAGTAGAATAGCAAAGGCCAGGGTGTTTTTTCACAGTTGAAAAAAGTTTGGAAGAATAAGAAGTTAAGTCTGCGAACCAAGATTAGAATATTGGAAGCTACAGTGATGACTGTGGTCAAGTATGGTTCTGAAGCGTGGACGCTCCAAAAAACGGAGGAGGACTTGCTAGATATTTAACAAAGGAATCGACTACGGATTGTTTTGGGTACCCGACTGACCGACCAAATCTCAAACGGTAGGCTGTACGAAAAATGTGTTTCAGTAACACTTTCAAGGGCTATAGTGCGAGAAAGGATGAGAAGACTAGGACCCCTTCTGCGGATGAAGGATGA
Organism: Artemia sp. Qi Xiang Cuo; assembly: GCF_049724085.1. Lineage (NCBI taxonomy): Eukaryota > Metazoa > Arthropoda > Branchiopoda > Anostraca > Artemiidae > Artemia > Artemia sp. Qi Xiang Cuo. The sequence goes on from NC_142811.1 coordinate 32,941,644, forward strand.
CAGATTGTCAAAGATTGTTCTTGTCAGCAAACCATCTAGGGCCAAACGAAAAGCAGGTCGTTTCCGAATGGGTTGGGAGGATGTTCTAAGGAAAGATTTAAGGGAAATGGGAACTTCTTGAGAGGGTGTAAAGCATGGGCCCCCATAGGCTGAATTTTAGGGGGGGGGCTTACCTGGTCTAATCGCCACTTCCAGTACTATATAACTGAAATCTTAAGACAAAATATCATAAGCAGCGCGACAGCGCTGACTAAGTAAAGAGCGATGGGCCCAATATATTGTTTTTTTTTTTTTTAGACCAGGGCACTTCTTATAGACAGAAATGTGATAGGAACTACAAAAAGAGCTCATGGAGGGCAACCAGTTATAGTGCTTTTTTAAGTTATGGTGTTAGTTATAGTGTTTTTTTAAGAGTCAACGTGATCAGAAGGCAAATAGCCCCCCCCCCCCCAACACACACACGTTGCATTTTCCAGAAACGCATCTGATAGAAATTTTAAGATGGCCATTTGTTGTCGTAGAAACTTCAAAAAGGGCTCAGCTTTTAAAAACTGCGAATAAAAAACGAACAGAAATTCATATAAAAAACTTTTTCCACAAAACGAGTTTTTCAAAGAAAACTAAAGAGCTTCATTAAGCCAAAAACGGGCAGAAATAAAGTCAAGTAATCATCCAAGCGTAACACTTCCACAAATCACTATCAATAAATAAATGGAACTGAAAATGAACAGAAATTAGAATAAATAGCCGTGTCAAACTCAAAACGAGCAAAAATTAATATTGATAGGGCTGATAACCCCCATGCTTTCACAAGACCAGAACATAGTTTGCGCTTTCCTGAAAACAAAATATGTTTAAACGTTTTCACTTTTTTTACTCGAATAAGTGAAAAACTTTTTTTACTCACTTTTGTTTACCTTTTTTTTTATTTTAAGGAATAAATATCTATATAGGCATATTAAACTGACAATCCACGGTCATTTTTTTTTTCAGTAAAGCCTAAGTTATATTCTGGTCTTGAGAAGGCATGGGGGTTGTCAGCCCTAGTAATGTAATTTTTGCTCGTTTTGAGATTGACTACGCTATTTATTATATTTTCTGTTAGTTTTGAGTTTCACTTAATTGTTGATAGTGATTTGTGTTTTTTTTACGCTTGGAAGATTATTTGAGTTTATTTCTGCCCATTTTTGGCTTAATAGAGCTCTTTACTTTTCTTTGAAAACTTATTCAATGGAAAAAGTTTTTTTATTTAATACAAATATATGACACCGTCATTCAGCCAGGGGTGCTGGTGCCCCCCTTGCCCCTTTCCTTATGGGCACCCATGATGTAAAGAGAAAGGCTTTGAATAGATTGGAGTTGAGGAGGAGCGTGCGTAGTTGTGTTGGCCTCAGGCGGCTTGGTGCTACAGTGAGTTAGTAGTGGTAGTAGTAGCAGTAGTAGTATTTCTTAGTACTAAGAAACAGCAAGGAACTTGAGCATGTAAAATACAAAAAAAATTTCGAGCACATTTTCAAGTGTATTTTGTATAAATTGTGTTTTATTTTTATTTTCCATAAGAAATTTGACTAAAGAACAAGAACTCCAAAATTCTTAACCCCACGAATTAAAAACTGCTAATGTCACTGACAATGCAGCGTTGTCCAAGAGGGCTTCAAAAAAAGAAAAAAAGAAAAAAAAAGTTTACTGAGCTTGATTTTAACGTGTAGAAACGGGGATTTTAGTTGAAGGTCCAGTTTCTTTGGATCCGAATTTAAATTTTTATAATTGGCAAATTGTTTTGCTTTTTGGGTTAAATACAGATATTCGCAGTTTTCCGAAAAATAAAAAAATGAGAACAATGTTAATCAACAGAATATAGGGTAAATAAAGGGAAAATGTACTAAAATATACCTACTGTGTCCTCCTTTTCACTTTGTGATTTAAAGCAGAGGGCAAAAAAAAATCGTAAAATAAAACAAAAATTGTTTTTATTGATGCTTGTATAACTCGCTTTATGATATTCTGAGTAACATTAGATGGTCAATGTTACACATTTGCAAATTTTACAAATTTCCCTTGATTCACTTTCAGTGGGTAGCTAAAGTATATGTACATTCGGTTTAATTTTCTTCACAGAGTTTAGCGAAGAAAAAAAAAACAAAGCAACAAACAGCCAAAACATTAAAAAAAATTATAGAAAAAAAACAAAAAGAAAATATTATTTAATCCCAAAGTAAATAACAGACATGGTATGTGCTTAAACTTTATCTTCTCCTGCGTCTTCCGTCTCTTTTTCTAGAGCTAACTTTTGTACTATTCATAATGTTGATTTACTAAAATGTAAAATACGAAAACAAAATCTCTGAAAAAACTTTGAAAAAAGAGTTGAATAACTCTATAATTCAAACTACTACTACTACTACTACTACCAACAACTCACCGCAGCACCAAGCCGCCTGAGGTTAACACAGCTACGCACGCTCCTCCTCCACCCCAATCTATACAAAGCCTCCCTTTTTACATCCGCCCACGAAGTTCCCATTTCCTTCAAATCTTTCTTTATGACGTCCTCCCACCTTAAACGAGGACGACCTGCTTTCCGTTTAGCCCTAGACGGTTGGCCGAAAAGAACAATCTTCGGTAATCTGTCATCCTTCATCCGTACAACGTGCTCTAGCCACCTCAACCTTTCTTTCATTATAGCCCTAGAGAGCGGTATTGAACCCCATTTTACGTATAGCCTATTGTTTGAAATCGGTCAGTCAGCCGGGTACCCAGAACAATCCTTAAGCAATTTCTCTGGAAAACATCTAGCAAATCTTCATCCGCTTTTCGCAGCGTCCATGCTTAAGAGCTATATTTGACCACTGTCATCATTGTAGCTTCTAATATTAATGATAAACTGCTATAAAGAGGTTAAAATATCGATTAAGTGTACCTTAAGCTGTTGCGCATGGAGATTGTTAGCTTCCCTTAACTGCTCTTTAATCTCTTGAATAACAAAAAGCTTCTCATTGATTTCACTTTCCAAATCTCCTATTCTAGCCATTGCAGCATCCTTTTCTCGCATTGCTTCTTCACAGGCGAAATGAATTTCTAAAATGATTCAATCTTTAAAACCTTAATCAATCAAATTAAACTTTTTAGAAGTCTCGTATACTAAATTTCTAGCTTTAATGTTATTACTGTTTATAAGAAAAAATTCAGAGAGGGAAAAACTCATATTTAATGCTTCACATGAACTGAAGATAATAGATAATAGAATTGCCCAAAAAAATAAAAAATAAAACACTAGTCGTCAGAATGCACGAGGGTCTCGAGAGCCTTTGTGGCTAGAATCTACAAAACAATTCACTGATAAAACGGATCAAAATTGCCCTGGTCAATTAACAACGTTTGAAGACTGGGATATTGTTTTTCCAGTGTGTCTGAACTTAACCGCTGGTCATTTTAGGAACCGGGAGACTGTTTGAAATCCAAATGACATTTGTAATAGAATATATATAAAAGAAAAAACAAAACAACAACAACCATGGGATGGAATTGTAAAACGTTCCACTTAACTTTCCACTTAACTACACTCCTGAACGCAAAAGGCGTGTCTAAGGACTGATTTTTCGTATAGAAAAAGACAACAATTATTAGAATCTACGGCGAGTAAGAGTATAGATACTTGAAATGTAATTCAATTTTTGGAAAATTTCAAATAACTATGAAGTAAATCTATTGTGAATAATCAAAGGATACGGCCTTTCCGCCACCTCAACTACCCCCACGAAATGGAAAACAGAAAAAAAGAGATGGCCCAGACCAGGGTGGTAAAATACGGCCCGTGGGCCAAATGAGGCACAGCAGAGCATATTATACGACCGCAAGCGAACCTCTTTTGCATGTCAGGATGCTACGTTAATCTTATTTTTTTGCGATTGGTTGATATTTCTCAGCATATTTTGTATATATCTTCCAAATCTTTCCCTCGTAACCGCATTTCGCTTGGCCAGAAGTTAATAACTACAAATAGCTTAGACTCAGTATTATGTTGAAAAGTTTTGTGACAGTGTGAAAGGATTCCCACTTCATAGTCTGCTTCACTGTGTAATTTCGCCAGATTTTTGTACAGAGTTTGAAAACTATACAATTTTGGATACCTTATAGCATAATTATTCAGAAAAAGGATCCAATATGACACCCATCTTGTATGTTACAAAATGGCTGCCATGAAACACACTTTTGTCAATATTTTAGCTCCTAGATAACCTAAAGCATTTAAATTTACCTCCTAAACTACTATTTTCAGGGCCAAAGAGGCCAATGGCATTATGCACTAAATACCATATGTTACTAATTCAAATATTTTATCAACACAGGGTATTATAATGTTTGACACCAACCTTAAAATAATCCCTAATTTTTGTGATTTTTTTACTTGCATGATTATTGTTATAAATCTAAGCTGAATACATTGAGCAGTGTACGCTTGATATCAGTCACTGGTGAAGAATAAATATTATACATTTCTTTGCAGGCTCTAAACATGAATTTCAGCATCAAATCAGAAGGACCAACCAGTGGAAACAGTGTACACTTTGCGAGTTTGATATTGACAAGAAAAAATTAGCGCAACATCCCCATATATATTCTTAAAAGCATACTAAGTATATTCGAAAGTGCTTTCTACAACTTTTCTTAAATCATTTTTTCAGAGGGAAAATCTTAGTGTGCCAATTTTCGAAAAAAAAATTATCAAGCCGTCTTTGAAAATATATATACATACATATATATATATATATATATATATATATATATATATATATATATATATATATATATATATATATATATATATATATATATATATATACATATATATATATATATATATATATATATATATATATATATATATATATATATATATATATATATATATATATATATATATATATATATATATATATATATATATATATATATATATATATATATATATATATATATATATATATATATATATATATATATATATATATATATATATATAATCGTAATTTGCTCGATTATGTGTAATGTGTTGTAATTTATTTTTTGTGTGTGTTTCTTTTTTCTTTTTAGTGATACTCCGTCTTTTGTACCTTTTTTTGACGGGTAATAAATAAATAAATCAAATATATATATATACATATATATATATATATATATATATATATATATATATATATATATATATATATATATATGTATATATGTATATATATATATATATATATATATATATATATATATATATATATATATATATATATATATATATATATACACAAAAAATTGCTCCTTTAAACTCTATCACAAGCAAGGGAATCTGAGGATCCTACCCATTAACACAACTAGTATGGGGATATGGGGACCAAGGGGATCATTGCTACTGCGTATCCAAAACTAAAGCAGGGGAAACATCAAGCAATATTCTAGACTTGGCAGAATATAACTCACTGCTGCTCCAGCAAAGCAAGCATCTGTTCCAGGTGGGATCCTTACTACTACTTTCTGAGGCGGCACATGTTTTGTCAACACTGCTCACTGTGATCATACAAGAAGCTCAACTGAGAAAGCTGGTTGCTGGTGAAGACAACCTGCTGTCCTTTCATTTGACACTGGTCTTTATGAGAAAGTAGTCCAGCTACTAGATTCCAGAACTGACATAAAACGCACCGTGCTGCCTCAGCTTGGTGAGCTAATTTGTCATGTCTGCCCTCCGTGCTCTTGCTGCCTCTACAGAAAACTCAGGCATTGATGATGCCTGGATAGGGGCTCACGTCTATTGGTCAATAGCTACAAGAAGGATTCTAAAGTGTGCCCGTTACCAAGGTGCTCTTCATGCCCCCTCATATTCATATGTAGCTCTCTGCGACATAGCAACGGAGGAATTCTTCAAGGACAACTCGCAATTGATATAGGTCTGTCTGAGGGAAGCAGAGGGAGTTGAAGCAACCTTTTCTGATAATAACAAGCCCACAAAAGTCGAGTCTCTGAAACAAGCAAATGCTCTTCAAGAGGTCATGACTGCATTTGTCTCATCAGAGTTTTTCAAGAATGAGAAACACAAAAATCCAAGAAAACAATGATCCAGGCAATGATGAATTACCAGCATCCAGTAGAATCAATGTTATTCTTTGTTGCTGCTACCTGGAATACTGACCAAGAGGTCCATCTCCAAGCTGGAGAGCAGCTAAGCAAGCTCTTCTTTGCCTTTGACAGGATTAAATACAAGCCACTATAGCCTTGTTATATTGCCGACACGTAAAACCTAAGAGCCAGTCATCCTGAAACCTGGGGAGAGCTACAAACGGGCCAAATTGCTGTCACAAAGAATGACATTCCTTGTATCTATCGGAGCAGAGCATACATGCAAGCATCTTAATAAGCTGATAAAAATTTAGTCTGGACTTGTTGGCATCTCAGACAATGCAAATGCCAGACAGATTTTTTTCCTTGATACTCTAGAGCTCTCTCGTTTAGCTGTTGACTTATAGTCAGTTTAAGCTGCAGCGTGACAAAGCCAGAGAGCACCATGTCTTTGGCTCAAATGTTATCAAGAAGGAATATTTTGCTAATGACAAAATATTCAGTTTGTCTATCTTAATTTAACAATTAAGATAGCCATTCTGAAACATGAAAAGCCATCTGCTTCTAAAGGTAACAGGCTGCACAACGGTTTCATTCGTGCCTAAATCACCAACGAATATGTACCAAAATTTTGAATGGAGATGTGACTGGCCAAAAGCTGTATGAAGAATATATTACAGAGCAAACAAATGGAGATGTCAGCCTATGGGAACCGGAGAAGAAGGAGAACAACAAGATGTTTATGTCTAAAAACATGAAAACCTAATAAGCTCCAAGACAAGACACTGATTCTCAAGGATACTAAGGGTTTATATGGCTGACTGATGATTCTGGCCAAGTCCAGCAAAGGCATCAATCAGAAAGAGGCTATATGGAACTATGAGTTCACTCTGAAACCGAGAATCCTTTTTGCGCCAGACGGTACGATCTTGCCACGCTTGTACAAACCTAAGTTGATCGACCTACTCAAGAAGCTGGCCATGGCAAGAAACATAAGAAGACCCTTAGCAAGAGGATGGGATTAACAGCAAACCAGATGTTCGAAGTCACAAGACAGCTCTGGTAGATGGATTGGTCCTTTTCAAAGAGCCCAGCAACTAATATGACCGTCAAACATCTCAGTGAATGTTTCAATAACAGGCTGATGACCCTAACAAAAGACTATGACAAAATCATCCTTGTGTTTGATACAAACTAGGATGATTTCCTAAAGGCTACTAGGAATAAAAGAAGGCAAGGAAGAGACACCATACAGTATTAGGCTCAAGATGACACAAATATACATCCCAATGAGCCGATCCCTTTCACATGACAAGACAATGACTGACTTGACGAACTACCATGCAGCAAGGACAGTAGAGTACAACAGTACTTCACAAAATCCAGTCGTTCCTGTGTTTCAGGGAATACAGTGAGCAAAAAAGAATTACTTTTTCGGTAAAACAATGGTAAAGTAGCGAACACACTGTTGATCCACCCAGGTATCGTGAAATCAGAGCGAAACTCACCAGATGTGCATCTCCCCAGACATTGACACCGTAATAATAGTCATAACAAACTATGATCTCATGCTCAAGAACATGTCCATATCTATGGTCTCTGGAGTAGTAGAGATAGAGCCTATACGGAGGGCAATAAGCAGAGAAAGAGCAAAGGCTTTGTCAGCCTTTCACGCCTTTACTGGAGCTGACACCACTGGAAGGTTCTCTGGTATCGGCAAAGCAACCTGGCTACCAGTGTTCATGAAGGTAGATAATGATGTTAACAGATCCCCACCAAAAAAGACATCTATATCAAGACCTTATCCGAAATACGATGGCATATCTTCTGCAGGAATATGGCAGAAAGAGACAGGCTACCTCCTACCCATGAAGCTCTACAACAACATGTTCTGAGAGCCCACATCCAAGCCAGATTATATGGACAGGCCAGTATTGCTTTGCAGGATCACCAGATGGATCCTCTTCAGAATGGCTACCATAAGGAGTCTGATGGCCGTATGAAATCAAGAATGAGAAATGTTCTTCCAGCTCCAGAGGCCAACCTTGCAATGACAACTTGTCAATGCACAAACGGCAATTCCTCCGACAGATTTTCCAGCAGAACAAACAACATATACTGCACGGATCTTTACCATTGTAGCAGTGCATATCAAAATGATAGGAACACACAGAATGCATACCAAACTGATGATGATTGTGATATGTGATGAAATGTAAAGACCGTTTAACTATCTTCAAGATATTTCTGTCATGAAAGATATTTCTGTTTCTGGCATGTTGGTTCTTAACTTACTTAGTTGTTCATGTTTGGTAAGGCCTATTTGCAAAATAAACAACAACAATAGATTTTCAGTTTCTTACTGAATTTAGTTTATTTATTCTACCACTTATATCCTATGATTCCTTTAAACATATTTTAACAGTCAAAATTGATGCTTCAGGTTATTTAGAAAGCGAGATGTGGATAGAAACGTTTTGCATAGTAGCCAATTTATAAAATCCAAAACGGTTGCCGTATTGACCTTTCTGCAAATGGAAACTTGTTTTTCTGAATAATATGCCAAAAGGTTCCCAAAAACGTATAGTTTTCATGGTTCCCAAAAACAAAATCAAACAAACATAAGATGAACCGGAATATAAGCGGGAGTAAAAAGTATCGAATAGCTTGGGTTTAGCTTAATGTAGATACGTTTTGTGAAAATTAGCTTATGACTTAGAATTGAATCGAGAAAGAAGTTACAGCTATAAAAAGTTCTACTAAGAAAAAAAAAAACTGAATATGAATGCCGTGTATTTAAATAAAACTGAAGTGCTAAAGCTGATATACGTGAGCCTCGTTAGAAATTAAGTCTGGAATATGAATCCCCCCCCAAAAAAATGCTTGCCCAATCATGGCCTAGACCCTTCCAGCTGAGGAGGATAAATAGGCAACCTTTTGTAAAGGTGATCAGCATTGCTACTTATCTCTTGCTTCAATGACTTACCAGATATCTCCTGTTTTGAAGCCTCCTTAAATAAGTCCATCTGATGTGAATCTGTTCCTGAAGTGGAAGAAAGATTTTGAAGTTCTATTCCTAATCTTTGATTTACTTCACCTAAGATAAGAAATCGATGTTTCATTTCTAACATTTCTTGTCGCAATGCAGATGCAATATCACTCTCATTCTTTAGAAAACGGTACGAATTTTCCAAATCAACCTTTTGACCACAGATTCGATCATAGTCCTGCAAAAACAAACCCATGCCTTAATAAGAAAAGAAGATAGACAAGAGAACAAATAAAAAAATCAGAAGCTGTCCATATATATATATATATATATATATATATATATATATATATATATATATATATATATATATATATATATATATATATATATATATATATATATATATATATATATATATATATATATATATATATATATATATATATATATAGAATATATTTATACATATACATATATATACATATATATATATATATATATATATATATATATATATATATATATATATATATATATATATATATATATATATATATATATATATATATATATATATATATATACATATACATATATACGTATATATACATATATATATATATACATATTCTTTAGTGTTCAAAAAGACCGAGGGTATTCAGATAAACCTTTCAGAGAAGGTTGAAGGGAGTGTTGAACTAAATCAAAACGCGTTATGCACATACAGGTTACCGAAAGGGCTAACTCAGGAATGATTGAGTGTATTAAGTTAGACCTTTCAGGAAAAGATGCGGAGGATGATCAATTTACCAAAAAGGCAATTTTTGCGCGCTACTACTACTACTACTACTACCACTACTACTACTACTACCACCGCTACTGCTTCTGTAGCAACAGCTACCAAGGCTGAGGATATTGAAATAAAAACTCAAGGAAATGTTGAGGGGAAAGTTCCGAACCAAAACATACTATGTGCATACAGATTATCAAAAGAACGTATCAGCAATTTCTTTGGAACAGCTTACCGTATCAAGCTGAGACTTCCAGTGCATCACGAGGTTCACCTGACCAAAAGGCTAAATGTGCATACTACTACTGCTATCAATACTGCTGCAACTACTGTAACTACTACTACTAATACTACACTACTACCACTACTACTATAATACTAGTACTATCAAGACTAAGGGTATGAAAGGTCAAAATCTGAGAGAATACTTAGGGGAAATTTGAAATATATCAGAATACATTATGTGCATGCAGATCGGCAAAAGGGGGTATCCCAGCTTAGTGTGTGAAGGCTTACAGGGCTGGTTATGGCGGACACTGAACTAACCAAAAGGCAACATTTGCATCCTACTACTACTGCTACTGCTACCAAAATGATGGTTTCATAGCTGAACTGTCCACGAGTTGTGTTTTTTGCCCCCTCGTCTCTTCCAAGTCCCAAGTATAATCATTCCGGTTCCACGACCACCCGAAGTAGCCTCTCATTCGCTGGCATGTCTGGTCATGGTCAACCTCTACCTGGAAGAGAAAGGGAGGCAGAAACAGGCAAATACAACTTTAAAGCCCTAAAACGCTACATACCAAAAATATACCCTTAGAGTAATAAAACACTAAATACGAGAAATACACTGATATCTAACTTGCATAAGCCTAGCAAAAATGCCGAGCCTGTGCTCTTTAAAACGAGGTTGGTGGAAGGAGGTAGAACCCTCATTTGGTTGTGGGCTGTTTTCAAACGCCTTTTAAGAAGAAGATCCTGATGTTCAATTCATCTCTATCTAGTTACTGATTTGACAAACATAATTTTTCAAAGTCAATTTGGATCCAAGCCTGGTCACAGTAAAAACTGTTATCTTGTCTCTATGCTGGCTCCCACTCTAAATATTTGGCAGTTCAAAGCTCTTTTGTAGATGCTGTTTTTGTTGAGACTTTATTGGCACTTCGCATTTCTGATTATAAAAGATCAACAAATACACGGAAAACGTTAGAGGCTCATAATTTTCTCCTCCGAATATTTGCAGGCCTTTTGTCTGGTCGTAAAAACTATATGCTGCTTCTCAATGGAATAAATGAGTATTAAACCGTATATCTACCGGGTTTTTCTCAAGGCAACAAATTAGGTTTACGAACATTCTTTGTCATTTTTAATTGTATAATGAGAAAAGTGAACCCTCATTTAAAGTTTATTGTAGTATAACGGTCAAAAGTCTCAAATAGAATGACTTGAATAAATCGACTCTCTCATTTGTACTAATTTAGGAGGTTAGTCTCAAATGGAACGGATCAGTAGCAAAAGGGTAAAATTCAGCAAAACAAAGCTCGCGAAGAAAAAAGAAAATTTTATTAGAGCAGAAGAAAAGTTTCCATTATACTTTGTTAAACTTATACAAGCATATCATATAGCGATAGTATATGTGGCACACAAAAACCACAGGGCCATGGCCACAAAAAAAATAGAATAACATAAAAATACAATTAAAAGATTCAATTTAAACTTTTGATCACTAATACAAACAAAGTCATTACATACCACCCTCACGGTGGGTTATACCGACACGAATAAACCTCGCTAGATTCTTAGTACAAATAAAACACTTAATGTTTACTGACCAATTTATTAATCTTATAGTAACCATTCATACAATCACAGCAGACATTCGATATGGAAGAACTGTGTTGATATAATAGAAGCAAAAACAAAATGAAACCATAAATCAATTTAAAAAAACACGCAATTTCCTCCTTGTTCGAAACACAAAACCTGGAGCTCGTTCTACGTCATCTATCGTCAGATAAAAATAAATGACGATCCAATAGAAGGAAAGGATTTTTTTTTTTTATGTATTAGCTTTTCAGGATGGCGAGATGGTTGACTCTGCTGTTTATCACTGAATGGGGTACACATAAAAATGTTATTGCCTAGTAAAATTGACAATGTGACTCTTTTCCAATTTTTAAGACAAGGAAATAAAAATGATAAAATTTATCAAATTACATTGAAAGAACAGCTGTTTCAGACATGAAAAGTCTCCACGAATGACGCTAATAATGCAAATATAAAATCTTCGATTTACAGATATCGAAATAAAAGAGCAATACTTAGAATGGTGCAGTCAAAGTCATACCAATGAAACATAAATATAATTTTAAAGAGAAGCAAAAGAATAATACAGGGCAACAGAACTTCAATAAAGGCCAGATTAGAAGGAATAAATTAGAATTTCAGGAAGGATTACAAAATGTCCTAAAGTTCTAAATCTCATTGAATTGAGCAAAATATCCCTCCACTCTTAGTCACATTTTTGGCGAAAATAGATGCTGGGTAAAAAATAAATACTCAAATAAAACGAATCGACGTGCTTCATTCTTTTGAAAATTCATCAGATTTTATTTGAAATTCCTTGACAAACAAAATTAAAGCATTCATTTTTTTACTTTTATAATTAAAAAGTAGTTCAATTCTATGTACAATGCTGGTTCGAAATTTTAAAGTAGTAAAAAAGAAAAAAAAATTAGCAGCCGGAAATTCAAATCATATTACACCATTATCTAAACAGTTATTAATAATGTTAAGAAAATAACATGATGATAGTTTTTTAGCCATGTTATGTAGGATACAAAATACAGCACAAAAAACAAAACAAAACAACTGTGAACTTTTGCCATCATAGTATTCAATATAGGCCTTACTCTCTCAATATCTCATTTAAGGAATGAAATACCTGTTTTAATTTCCGGTTTTCTTCGAATAACTTTTGAATGTGGTTTTTACTTGACTCTAGCTGATTCTGAGACTCTTTCAGTAGTTGGTGGAAGTGCTTGATCTGAAATTAGTAAAATATAACTTTATTTCACAAAAAAATACACCAACAAAAACGCATGGTGTTTAGAAGCTTACGGTTGTCCAAGGAACCTACGATCATACTAAAATAAAACCTGTAAGTTACTTAAAACACTTGAACTATACATAATATTTGTCGTCCTCTGTTTTTCTGTCCTATTTCTCTTCCAATTCTTGATGGAACATTTGACATAGCAGGGAAACGTCCAAGTCAGGTAACCATAATGGGAGATTTTAACACAAGCTTGATAAACTCGAAGTCTCCAGCTAAGTCGATTTAATTTTCTTTCGACCATGCTCACAAAAGGCCCTCTATCATCTACCCTTTCCCGTGTAACTGTTGATCACACCGTCAATCATTGACAACGTATTCTCAACACTTAGCTTGGTTCAGAACTAAATTTGAGTTTCTGTTCATTGTCCTGTATATTCTTGTTTTAGTATTAAGCATAAAAAAAGTAGGTTAGATTCAAGTATCTGATTCCTTGTCTACCAGATTTGGCGAGAAAGAGTTATCTCAGCATTGGTCAAATTGGCAGATAATTCATTGAAAATTTTCGATGATGAAACTGATTCTTCTTGATTATTTGACACCTTTTATTGGAAAAGGGTTTCCCTGCTATATACGCACTTCCCTGTGAAGGAAGGCAAAGTCTCTATTATTTTAATACATTTTATAATTGGAGAAATAATATTCTAAGAACTTGGAAGGCAATAAACTCTCTTTTTAAGTTCTTTTCTTAGCCAAATTCTGCACCTACATGCCTGGCTCATAGCTGGCTACGGCTAATAAGTCAAAGCTGTGGAGGGAGAGCTTAAGCTTCAGGAGGCGTTCACTTCATTTATCACTAATATTGACAGGAATATTGCTTGTAAGGTTACCTAGTCTAGGTCTAACTATGTTTTAGATCATATCTTGGATCACATTGCTTTAAGTCAGCGTTCTTGGAGATTTTTATGGTTTGAAAAAGTCGTCATTTAGCTGGCTCTGATTCTATTCCTTTTACCCTCAATAATTTCTCCCCAAGCAAAACCTGTTAGTCTTATATTTAAACATGGTGTTTTTCCAAATGATCTGAAGCATGCTGGAGTTAACTTTTTATATATGGGTAGACTAGGAAATGCCCAGCGGACTATATGCCAATTTCCAAATTATCTGTGCTTAGCAAATCTTTTAAAGGCAATGCTTTCTAGTCTCATTATTTTTCTAGATTAAATAGGAAAAACAAGTTTTTTTTTCAACTGAAAGTAAGGAGCAACATTATAATTAAATGAACAAAAATTATTCCGTATACGAGAGGGGATGTCCTCTTCTCAATACCTTGCTCATCATGCTAACGTTTTTTTTTAGTATTTTAAAAAAGTTTCTTATTCTAATTAAACGGCCCTTGTGTTTCAGGAGTCGTTCTTAAAAAATTGGGACAGAAACGTCAAAACATAGAGTAATGAGTGAGTTATTGAGGAGGGGTATCACCCGCATACGCAGAATGATTTCTGTTCGTTTTAATTTTCAATGTCGCTTCTTACTTCCAGTTGAAAAAATGAGTTTGTGCCGAATTATCTTAAAGTCCCTCTTTTTTTTCTGGGTTAGCGGTTAAATGACAAGTATCTCCTAAAAATCAAGTCTCCTTTACAGGTCTTAGAGCCCTTGCGGAGATTGGTGCTTTAGTAAGTTTTTATACTAGTGGTAATAAAACAAAGTTTGTTTTAGTAAGTCATACTAATTATTGCAAAAAGATAGCAGAAGCCATCTATTTGACCTTAACTTTTACAGTGGGATCCAAGAGCAGTCTAAGTGCAAGAGCACCATATCGTTCAGAGTTTTAAAAGTATTTGTTATTGCTGCAATACCGTGCCGTCCTCTGCTTCTGAATAACTCTATCATTAAATTTAACGTTTCTCCAAAATGTGATCTTCGAATCGAACCTTGACCTAATCAGAAGAAATTAAATAAAATATTTAAAAATGAAGTTGGTTTGATTTAATGCTTGATCTCCAGACAAGACTAAGACCCTTGTGATGCTTTTTTCATTTTATGTCTTTCTTTTCTAAATATCTATACATAACATATGGAACGTTAAAAAAAATGCTTGCAGTTCAAGCATTTTACTATTATTTGTCTGGATTTGTTTTTTAAGTATGAACCTAGTTTGTCCTATTCGTGAATTAAAATTATCGTGATTTTTTTAAAATTTCAT
Source organism: Artemia sp. Qi Xiang Cuo (assembly GCF_049724085.1). Classification (NCBI taxonomy): domain Eukaryota; kingdom Metazoa; phylum Arthropoda; class Branchiopoda; order Anostraca; family Artemiidae; genus Artemia; species Artemia sp. Qi Xiang Cuo. Next base: position 32,956,789 of record NC_142811.1, read on the forward strand.
ATTCATAAATTCATTATTATAAAGCAAAGCTGTTTGTGTATTCTGATCTTTATGTTCCAAGACTACTCTACTCAAGTTTCATGCTTCGTTTTAGTATTTTCGTCAAATTATCGAAGTTTCTTATTACTGATTCTCTGCCTAAACTTTCGTAGTTTCAATAGTTAATTACCAACTTTCTTCTATCTTTATTAGGTTTACAACTTTCCGAGCTGAAGTAACATAGTAACAGTGAGCAAGATAAAAAGATGTTTAGCTTTGCTATAATACAGTAAAAACTAGGCTAATAATTCTATTGGATAGAACTTGACAAAATTGCATATTGGAGAGATTTACACTTGAGTTGCTCGTTGCAAGCGCCTACAAGTCGAAAGAAACTTTCTTAAAATCTGCCAAGTGTTAATTCTTGTTTCATGAAGTTAGATTAACTTGAGACTTTTCTCACTTTTTTCTATAGCAAGTTTTAACATGATCATCGCGTGCGCACCTCGTTTGTAGAGGGTAAAGTATGGCAGTATTGAACAGTTCGTGGTAGCGATCTATAAATAAAGAAAGGCATTTGTCTACAATAGCCCAAACTGTAAAAAAAAGGAATTTTGACAACCACTAACGTATTAAAAGGATTTTTTTTCAGGGTGATTTCAAAATATAATATATATTAAATTCAAAATTACCCATAAAAAGATGCGAGCCTGAGAAAATTTGAGCATTTTGTGAAAAAGTGGAGAAATATTCCCTAAAAGTAATATGGTTCTGATGAAAGTTACAGCATCATCTTCAGCATGTTCAGAACCCTATCGCAGGGCTCCAAGTCCTCATGCGCAAAAACACGAATTTTGGAATTTTTAGTGGGAAATTTGATAACAGATACATGTTTAATTGTTATTTTATTAAAGTCAGGGGCTATAATTTAGAAGTAGTGATCCTAGGTAAGCCTAATATATAACTTTTAAAACATTTTAAATCGCTTCGCTATGTCAGGATTTTCACTCAATGAATTTTTCTCACTCTTTTGGATGAAATTGTTGTTTTGTGCCCCGAAATGGAAAGAAACGCCACTTTGCAGTGGCACAATCTTTTTTTATACTTATAACAGGCACAAACTTCCAATTTCCGCTCAAATGAGCCTTTGCCCGATACCATATGAACAGCGGTCCGGTACGATAGTTCCTTCGGGGAAAAAAGAAATAAACACCGCATCGCTGATCACTCGTCTCGAAAAAGAATATGCAAAGATCGAATCTTTGTAGATAAGGGTTTGAAACCATTGCAATAGCATTCTTTGAATTTCCGAATTTAATGGCACAATTTTCATCAAGGTCACTCATTATTTTGGGGTTGCTTCTCGAAAACGGGCCAACTTTTTGGGGGCTTCGAACTTTTGGTGAGTACCATTAAACTTAAAGAATTTTACATATTTAGAATCACCATATAACGTTAATTGCTTTGATACGTTTATTGTCATAAAGACCTTTTTTTAGAGTTTTGGTTACTACTAGAAACTATTTTATCCTTGACAGGTACCTTTAGAAAAACTAATTTTTAATCCACCTAACTGACTTCGGAAACAATGTTAACTTCAAGAGAATAATTCTGATATTATAGAGTAAAGGTAGAGATTTTCCTTTAAAAAAGAAAACACTTGTTCAAGCATTATTTTATCAAATAGCTAAGGGTTTTGTTCTGTTCATTGACTTCTATTTCTTAATTTATCTAATTTACACTTTTATTAAGAGAGGCTAACACTCTTTTTAATATTTTTATTTCTAATATTCGTCATTGATGGAATACTGTAACAGCGTTTTTTAGGTTAAAATATCCAAAACTTATCATACAAATTCTCAAATATAACTAATATGCTTCTCGTCAATCGGCTATTCTTTTTTTTTCATTCAATAAGGTAGTTAAAGGAAATTTTGCTCTAAGTTTGCGCAGAGATGGCAAAATATTCGTGAAAAATGTGGCTTGCGAAATATAAAGGACGTTAATCGAATAATTTCATTCTTAGCGATCGTAAATTCACGACATTTCTATTGGAAATGTTTGCGAATGTTTCTATGAAAGAAAATAACTAAGTCTGCTTGGAAGAAAGTTCAGTTTCTGAACATTTATAATAGCTTTTGGGATTAAAATACCTATAGCTTGCCAGTCATGTAATCGCATAAATTTATTTTTGCATTAACCCAAAATGCATTATTTTCTCTTCCAAATGATTCGCTATTCCAATTTGTTATCTTGCAGTTTAAGAGTCAGCTTCATTACTGTTTTAAGATACCCCTTGTTACAGCAAGCTGAAATATGTCAGCTATTTTTATTTATTTATTTATTTAGTATCAATTACAGCCCTTCCTAAAAACTATGACCGAAGATTGTCCTTTTCTGCCAGCCGTCTAGGCTAAGTGGAAAACAGGTCGTCCACGGTTGGGGTGGGAGGATGTCATAAATAAAGAGTTTAAAGGAAATGGGAACTTCCTGGGAGGGTGTAAAGAGGGAGGCTTGGAATAGATTAAGATGGAGGAGGAGCGTGCGTAGCTGTGTTGGCCTCAGGCGGCTTGGTGCTGTGGTGGATAATTAGTAGTAGTAGTAGTAGTAGCATATACAGTTAAAAAAGTCAGGGTTTAACACACCAATCAATGGACCAGAAAATGTTTCCTTTAATATTGAATATTCTTGGGGGATATATAATAACACAACTTGTCGGGTTGCACCGCTCCAATTTTTACTCTACCCCACAAACTCTCAGCTACTATCTTTCGTGCCAAGACTGATGGGCATAAAAAAAAATGTTCAGTTCTTAGTTTCTAAGATTTTTACTAGTAAAGCTCTGCGTAGGGAAACCTTTGCATAAGAGGTATGTTTTTTAAATGTTTTTACTTAACTTCAATAATTTGGTCGAAGTTTAGGTGAGGAATCAAATCTTGAATAACCTTTTTCAACGAATAATTGTCTATTGCTCTTTTGAAGGAGAGGAAGTTTTGATATTGTGGTATCACGACTTGTAGACGCCTGCAACGAGCAATTCAAGTGTAAATCTCTCCAATATGCAATTTTGTCAAGTTCTATCCAATAGAATCATTAGCCTACTTTTTACTGTATTATAACAAAACTAAACATCTTTTTATCTTGATCACTGTTGATTTTGAACTGAAGTTATCAAGTATTTTGCAATAGGTTGCATCAAGACATGGCTAATTGTAGAAATAGACAGGCCAAGACAGATAGAGAGGCAATGAGAATGAGAGGCAAACAAGGCACGCCCGCCTATGGTCTTAAGAAGGTTGACCAAAAATTAAGAATTGACATAGGACCATTAATTTGCTTGAAATAATAGGCAAACAATTGTTTAAAAACATCTTTATCTTCCAAATAATACCTATTTGTTGCCTAAGCTCAGCCCCTCATTCTGAGAAAATTTCAATTTTTCACAACTTTTGGGTCACTTGCCCGAGACTCTGGGCGGGTGGGCACCCCCAAATATGGTCTCAAATTCCTCTCTCAATTTAGCACTTGTTCACGGATGCCCACCGTCTCCAATCACGTTTACTTCACCTCGGAAAGTTGTAAACCTAATAAGGATAGAAGAAAGTTGGTAATTAACTAAGTGAAACTACATAAGTTTAGGCAGAGAATCAGTAATAAGAAACTTTGATAATTTGACGAAAATCCTAAAACGAAGCATATTTAAATGATATTTAAATGAGCATCCGAGGAAATGTTAAGGGTAAAGTTGAACTTAATCAACACATACTACTAACAAATCACCGCAGCACCAAGCCACCTGATGCCCAACATACCTGCAAACGCTACTCCCCCACCCCAATCTATTGAAATCTTCGCGTTTTATCCTTTCCTTTGGAGTTGCAATTTGCTTTAAATCCTTCCATTATGACCCCTTCTGATCCCTTTTGGGGAAGACCTACTTTTCGTTTGGACCTAGATGGAAGACTGAAAGAATAATCTTTGGCTATGTCATCCTTGGTTCCCATCCAACTGAACCCCATTCAACTCAACCCTCGTACATTTAAAACAACCATGTAATTTACATCTGTTTAACTCGACCCCCATGCAGCTCAGTATCATTCAACTCAACCTTCGTGGATCTAAGTCCCCGTTTGAATCAACCTCCATGAAATTGAGCAACATTCAAGTCAATCCTCATTCAATCCAAGCCCCATGCAACTCATCCTCATTCAGCTTAACCCCCCCCCCCCAGTCAAATCAATCCATTCAACTTAACTTAACCTAAGGTCTAGGTAGTTGCAAACACCAAAGGGGGTGCTATTGTATGGGGTTGAATTAATTAGAGATTGAGTTGCATGGATTAAATTGACTAGGGGCTGAGTTACACAACGAGTTGAGTTGAATGGTTGTTGAGTTGAACGCGGATTCCATTAAAGGGATTAAGTTGCACGGAGTACAGTTAGCCACGGGTTTAGTTGGATGCAAAAGGTCATCCTTCATCAGTAAACGTACAGAATGTAGTTTGACATTAGGTCAGTCAATCCACTACCTAAAACCATCTGTACAAAACTTCCTCTGGAGAACATTTAATAAAACTCACTCTGCCTTTCAAAACACCCGCACTTCAGAACTTATACTCGACCACTGCCATGACGTAGCTTCCAAATTTCTAATTTTGGTTCGCAGACATACCAACCTTTTCCCAAATGTTAAAAAAAAACACTCTGGGCCTCGGCTATTTTACTTTTTACATCTTCAATAGATCAACCAATTAAACTAATAATATTACCCGAGAAAGCGAAGCTAGCTTCAACTTTATTTATTCATATTCTAACAACTTAGTCTTCTCAACATTAATTTCCAAACCGATTCCTGGACCCTGAACTCTGAGAACCTCCAAAAATTCATTCATTTTGCTAACATTTTATCTAAAACACTAAAATCATCTGCATGATCTAAGTCTAGGATAGTTCTACCTTCCCATTTTATTCCACGTTCTCCCACAGCTTTTACCGGGTTCCTTAGGACAAAGTCGATGAAAACAATTCATATAAAGGGGGATAGTACAAAGCCCTGCTTAACTCTTGATTCAACACAAAATCAGCAACTAATTTCAGTTCCTACCGTAATTGCAGTAATATTGCTCTCATACATAGCCCTAATCACTTTGATGTAATAGTCTAGTACACCATACAAGGATAGGATCTTCACTAAAGCTCTTCCACCGGCTGAATCAAATGCCTGTTCGTAATCTATAACGCTCAGGACTAAAGGGGTCTGATGATCCAGAAACCTCTCAATTATTAATCAAAGAGGAAAAATTTTGTCGACAGGTCCTCAACCCTTCCTTAAACCACAGTTTGCTCTCTTAACATTACCTTTAGTGTCTTTTAGTCTAGGAAGTATCGTTATCATTATTATGATTATTAGAGCAATACTACTACTACTACTAACAACTCATCGCAGCACCAATCCGCCTGAGGCTAACACAGCTACGCATGCTCCTCCTCCATCCCAATCTATTGAAAGCCACGCTTTTTACACCCACCCATGAAGTTACAATTTCCTTTAAATCTTTCTTTATGACTTCCTCCCGCCCCAAACGAGGGCGACCTGCTTTCCCTTTAGCCCTAGATGGTTGGCCGAAAAGAACAATCTTCGGCAATGTGTCATCCTTCATCCGCATAACGTGCCCTAACCCCCTCAACCTCTCTTTCATTATAGACCTAGAAAGCGGTATTGAACCACATTTTTCATATAGCCTATTGTTTGAAATACGGTCAGCCGGGTACCCAGAACAATCCTTAAGCAATTTCTCTGGAAAACATCTAGCAAAACTTCATCCGCTTTTCGGAGCGTCCATGCTTCAGAGCCATATTTGACCACTGTCATCAATGTAGCTTCTAATATTCTAATCTTGGTTTGCAGACTTATCTTCCTATTCTTCCAGACTTTTTTTAACTGTGAAAAAACACCCTGAGCCTTGGCTATTCTATTTTTAACATCTTCACTGCTCCCACCATCTTTACTAATAATACTACCAAGGTAAGTGAAGCTGCCCACCTGATCAATAGGTGATACCTATAACTAGGTACTTCCCTTTTTCTAAGATTAAGTCAAAAAGATTTAGTTAATGACTTAAGTAAGTCAAGATTTACCAATTGCTTGGTAAATCTTGCAGTCTATTTTCGCCCTTCACGCTTACAAACACTCAAGAGGAAAATCCGCTTCTGACTCGAACTCTGTATAGATTTAGAAGAGGATGACCAATTAAACTAGTTTATAATTAGGAAAAAGCTAATCAACTCCTTGATAGTATCCTCTCAGAGGATGTCATGGTCTTAGACAAGTTCAGGTCCTTGACAAGGTTGACCACAAACGGTTGATAGATAAGCTGCTTTCTAATGAACTGCATTAGTGATGTGGTAAAATCAATAATGAAGTTCTTTCTAGGTCAATTCTATCAAGGGTTCCTCTTTGATGACTGGTTGGAAAGCATCGTCTAATTTTTATCCCAGTCATTAGCATTGTACTACAGGGGTCTATACTTGGAGGTCCTTATTTTAAATTACGAATCCGGTCTCCATGCCTTGTTTACTACCATTTGCCCATGTTTGCTTATGATGCCGATTCGTTTAGTGCTACTTCATCTTTTCTCATTAACAGTCTGCAGCCCTACTTAGATACCCGGTCCAAAAGGGAAACTACTTGGATGCTAAAAATTAATCAATCTAAGCAGGGGCGAATCTCCAGCATTTTTATTAGGGGGGGGGGGGGGGCAAGAGTGGTCCATATCTGGATAGTCAAAGGGCATGGGATGTGTAATATTTTTCTCTCCATGATATTGGAGGGGGGCAACTGCCCCCCCCCCTTGACACCCCCAAACGACGCCCCTGAATCTAAGTGCATGATCCTCCCCCTTTTTCAGAAGAACATCCACCATTCTTACCATGTAGTTGATAAAACAGCAAGTTCATCAACATAATGAATATGAACGAAGAAATAGATTTTGATGACCTGATAGGTACGAATTTTAAATTCCAGCAGCACATTGAAACCATGGTGGTAAAAAAAAAAAAAATCCGAGTCTAGGAACTACCCAACGGATAATTTCCTAAAGAAGAAAAGGGATATTTTCAAAACACTGTAAACTGCCCATACTGGACCTTAGACTGACTGTTGCCTGTTATGATACCCTCATTGGCGTTTTGTGATTCGGTTCCATATTATCGAAGGCTTTGCTAGTTTTTCTTTAGACATCAATACACTCTAAAGTCAACTTTATCCTTTGCCTGAAACACATTGCAGCCATGAGTTAGGTGAAATCTATAGCTTGTTTGAATGGAGAGTAAATTGGGAATATTCTGAACAATGTATATCTACAGCAGCTCACAAAGTTGTGAAAATTAGCGCCCAGTTTCAAAAGAAGATAAGCTGGATGAAAGTCATCCTTCCACGTAAGTCGGTGTTTTCGCACTTGTTCAACGAAGTTGCTAAACGAAAGCACAGTTTTTCTTTAGTTCTGTTCGCGTTAATATTTCGTTGAACTAGAGAAAACACTCTAGTTCAATTATTTGAGACTTTGAGACCAGAGCACAGAGCCCCATTTCATAGAAGTTAAACTTTAGATAGAATGTCTGAAACCTTTTGGAATTCGTGAAATATGAAAATGGTAGATTTTAATCTCATAAACAGGATATATAATAAAGCATTTATAGCTTTAATATAAATGCTTTAACAGTTGTAAACCTGGTAATGCAAACCAGGTAATGGCAAGGATAAAATTTACGAGTAATTTCCCATCCAAATTGATAGGCAGGTTGAGATGAATTTGTATTTAGTGTAATTGCGGAATCAACGGTTGTTTAACGAGGTTGAAAGGAGAGAAGAAGAACTGTCCTCAAGAAAACAGACCCTTGGTTGTTCATAGTTTCTAAAGTTATTTTTACTGAAAAATGATATTTCGTCATGATGTAGTCAGGATTGTATTTGAAGGGGTTCCAACTCATTTTTTGGGCGAGAGGGAAATCGTCTTAAGCAACTGTCACAAAACAGTCATTATATACCCTGCAAAATCTTGATGGGCATTTTGACACACCAAGAGATTCTATCAATTTACAACTCACCCTATTTTTCCCTTTCTCTTACAATTATTCACAATTATTGAGCCCAATTACCATCCTTCACTATTTCATGGTGTTACTGCGCTAACTGCTCATCTGGGCTTTAAAAGAAATGAAAAATTAACAAATGCATCAAAAGAATGGTTATCATTGAGATAGCAAGAATTAAGTTTTTCTGTACTATTGGATAGATAGAATTAGATGAAGACACATAGCTCATAGATCGTAATTCTTAATAATAACAGCCAGAAGCAAAATTTTATTCAAGATAATAGTCCTATCTGAAATCGGCTTAGCAAGAAAATCAATTTCGCGGATCTCATTCGTAATAATACGCTTTGTCTATTCTGCTAAACCAATCTTTTTGGGGCATAGTCTTCTTAATAAATTAATATTAAAATAGCAGAAAAGTAAAAAAGTTATTAAAATGAAAAGTGAGCAATCTTTATTTATTTATCAACTATCCAATACCAAGTTTCTTCGTCAGGACTGCAACACTTTCACATTTTATGTTCAAAAAATTTAATTATGCTAGGCAGCGGAAGCCAAAAACTGTACTTTTTAATGCATATGGCGGCAAAAGTGTTTTTAAAATTTAATTTTCAATTTTTATTCCATTCTTTTTATACACAACTCAACACCTTTTAGTGCAAAATTCAAAGCTTCAGCGACATAAAAGGCATCCTTCATGCTTTCAGTCGATTTGATATTAGAAGGGATTTCTGTCACATTCCTAATAATTCTGTCAGACTGTTCAAGAAACTTACCACTTCAACACTGGCAAATATGCATCACGCCATCAAGTAAAATACCTAAATCCGTAAAAGATTCCAAACATCACAGGAAGCGCAATAGCGCTGCCTAAGTAAAGAACTAAGTTGGCACAATGTATTATTTTTTTTTCTTGGTCTTAGAAAAGGGCACTTCGTATCGAAGGAGTTGTCGTAGAAACTTCGAAAATGGCTCATTCGATTGGAAATTGGAGTGGCTAGTGCCCTTTTCACTAGTCGAAAGTGATTGGAAGGCAACTAGCCCCTCATGCCATCATTCCCCCAAACACATCCAATAAAAATTTTGAGATAGCCATTTTGTTCAGCGTAGTTGATTTCCAGAAGGAATATATGTTTTGAGGAGGTCACTCCCACAAAACCCTCAAGGTAAGGGTTTTAAGTTATGCCCTGGGGGCATATAAGAACGATGTTGGCACAATGTATTTCTTATTTTTTTTTTTTTTACTTAAGAACAGGGCACTACGTATCGAAGCAATTGTCGTAGAGACTTTGAAAAGGGTACATTTAATTGGAAATTGGAGTGGCTTGTGCCCTTTTTTATAGTCGAAAGTGATTGGAAGGCAACTAACACCCCTTCCACGCCCATCATTTCCCGAAACATATCCAATCAAAATTTTGAGATAGCCATTTTGTTCAGCGTAGTTGATTTCCAGATAAAAAATATGTTTTTGAGGAGGTCAATCCCCCACAATTCTCAGGGCAAGGGTTTTATGTTATGCCCTGGGGGCAAATAAGAACTATGTTGGCGCAATGTATTATTTTTTTCCTTTAGACCAGGGCACTTCGTATCGAAGAATTTGTCGTAGAAACTTCGAAAAGGGCTCATTCAATTGGAAATCGGACTGGCTTGTGCCCTTTTTAATAGTCGACACACCCCTTCCACGCCCACCATTTCCCCAAACACATCCAATCAAAATTTTGAGATAGCCTTTTTGTTCCGCGCAGTTTAAAGTTCAGGAAATTATAGCTTTGAACAGGGCACTCCCCCCACAGTCTTCAGGGCAAGGGTTATAAGTTATGCCCTGGGGGCATATAAGTTTTTATTGAAATCTTTCTTGTAGAAACTTGAAAAAGGGTTCATTCGATTGTAAATTCAAAGAACTAGTGCAATTTTTAAAAGTCGAAAGTGATTTGAGGGCAACTAACCCCGCTCTCACGCCCACCTTTTCCCCAAACACATCCAATCGAAATTTTTGCATAGCAATTTTGTTCAGCGTAGTTGATTTCCAGATAGAAATTATGTTCTTGAGGAGGACACTTCCCCACAGCCCTCAGGGCAAGGGTTGTAAGTTACGCCCTGGGGGCATTTAAGGTTTTTTATAGAAGGCGTTGTCGTAGAAACTGCAAAAACTGCTCATTCGATTGTAAATTTAAAGGGCTGGTGCCCTTTTTAATAGTCGAGAGTGATTTGAGGGCAACTAACCTCCCTCTCACGCCCACCTTTCCCAAAACACATCCAATCAAAATTTTAAGATAGCCATTTTGTTCAACGTAGTTGAAAGTTCTGAAAATTGGGTCTTTGAGGATGACAAACCCCCCACAGACCTCAGGGCAAGGGTTGTTAGTTATGCCCTTGGGGCATATAAGGTTTTTATAGAAAGCATTGTCGTAGAAACTTCAAAAAGGACTCATTCGATTCAAAATCGAAATGGGTAGTATCTTTTCCAATAGCTTAAAACGGATAGAAGGCTACTAACCCCCCCTCCACGTCGACTATTTCCCTAAACACATCAAATCAAAATTTTGAGAAAATCGTATTGCTCCACGCAGTTTAAAGTTCAGAAAATTATACCTTTGATTAGAACACTCCCCCCACAGTCTTCAGGACAAGGGTTGTGTTATTCCCTGGGGGCATATAAGTTTTTATTAAAATCCTTATCGTAGAAACTTGAAAAAGGGTTCATTCGATTGGCAATTCAAAGAGCTAGTGCCCTTTCATAGTCTCGAAAGCGATTTGAGGGCACCTAGCCCCCCTCTCACGCCCACCTTTTCTCCAAACACATCCAATCAAAATTTTTAGATATCCATTTTATTCAACGTAGTTGAAAGTTTCGGAAATTAGGTCTTAAGGGATGACAACCCCTTCACCCCCACATTCCTCAGGGCAAGGGTCGTAAGTTATGCCCTGGGAGTATATAATATTTTTTATGGAAAGCGATGTTGTAGAAACTTCAAAACGGGCTCATTCTTTTGGAAATTGAAAGGGCTAGTACCCTTTTAATAGCCAAAAGTGATTGAAGGGCAACTAACCCCCCTCTCACGCCCACCATTTCCCCAAACACATCCAATCAAAATTTAGAGATATGCATTTTGTTTAACGTAGTCAAAAGTTCTGGAAATTAGGTCTTTAAAGATGATAAAGACCCCATCAGAGCCCTCAGTACACGGGTTGTAAGCTATGCCTTGGAGTCATATAAGGTTTATATAGAAAGTTGTTGTAGAAATTTGAGAAAGGGCTCATTTGATTGGAAATTGAAATTGCCCTTTTCAATAGTAGAAAGTGAGTAGAGAGTAACCCCCCTCTCACGCCCACCATTTCCCCAAACACATTCAATCAAAATTTAGAGATAGCCATTTTGTTCAACGTCGTTGAAAGTTCTGGAAATTATGTATTTAAGAATGACAAACCCCCCAGAGCCCCCAGTGCAAAGGTTGTAAGTTATGCCCTGGGGGCATAGAAGGTTTTTATAAATAGAGTTGTCGTAAAAACTTCAAAAAGGGCTCATTCAATTGGAAATTGAGAGGGCTAGTGCCTTTTTAATAGTTGAAAGTGATTGGAGAGTGACTAACGCCCCTTTCACGCCCACCTTTCCCCAAACACATCCAATCAAAATTTTGAGATATCCATTTTGTATAACGTAGTTGAAAGTTCTTGAAATTAGGTCTTAGAGGATGACAACCACCATCACAGCCCTTAGGGTAAGGGTTTTAATTTATGCTCTGGGGGCATATAAGGTGTTTATAGAAAGTGTTGTCGTAGAAACTCGAAAAGTGCTCATTCGATTGGAAATCGAAAGGCCTAGTGCCCTTTTTAATGATTGAATGTGATTGGAAGGCTTGACATTTTTATAGTAAAGATCGATGTGGGTATAATGTATTATTTTTTGTTGTTGCTGTTGTTTAGACCAGAGCACTTTGTATCGAAGGAGTTGTCGAAGGAACTTCTAAAAGGGCTCATTCGATTGAAAATAGAAAGGGCCGATGCCCCTTTTAATACTCGAAAGTTATTGGTGGGAAACTAATCTCCTCCCACGCCCACCCTCTCATTTGCCTTTGTTTAAAAAATAAATGTTGTCATAAGATTAAATCAAAATGCACTGTGTTAATGCTAAGTCCCAATAAGGCATCTCAGCAGTATCCTAAGAACGACTGAGGGTCTTATGTTCAAACTTTCGGGGCTACTTCTGCTCTTAAAATTTAACCAACTCGAAAGAGCAGAAGTGTATCCAAGCTATCAAAGAAAGTAAACAGATTTTTTTGCGAGTGGTATCAAGTTTTCCATTTCAGGTCAACTAGAGGAGGTATGAAACTAAATTAATTAAACACTACTATTAGTATCCAGATTTTTAAAAGGGTGTATGTTGTTAAAAATTGCTGAAAATTTTTCTCGAGTATACAAATAGCAGGCCAAACTATAAATTCTTAAAAAAACGAAAAGATTTAAAGTATTGTTTCCTTTTTTCCTGAAAAGACTATGTCAATATAAAACGAACGAAAATTAATTAAATAACTTTTTCCACAAAATAAGTTTTTCAAGGAAAAGTAAAGAACTCCATTAAACAAAAAATGAGCAAAAATAAAATCAAATAATCTACCAAGCGTGAAACTAGCACAAATCAGCATCGATAAATAAATGAAATCCAAAACGAGCAGAAATTACAATAAATAACCGAGTCAAACTGATAACGAGCAGATATTAACATAAGTTGGGCTCAAAACCCCTATACCTCCCCAAGGCCAGAATATAATTTGCACTTTCCTGAAAAAAAAATTCAAATAAATGTGCATTGTAAGTTTAATATACATATAGTTCAAGTTCAATATGGGTTTTAATTAAAAAAAATATAAAAATACACTTAACTCAAAAAATACACTTAACTCACATATCACATATACTGATATTTAGTAATCAGAATGTTAATATTATTAGTAAAAGTAAAAACATTTATATTTTTTTCAGTAAAGTGCATATTTTGTTCTGGCCTAGGGAAGGCATAGGGGTTTTGAGCCCTACTCATGTTAATTTCTGCTAGTTTAGAGTTTTAATCAGTTATTTATTGTAATCTCTGCTCGTTTTGGGTTTCATTTATTTATTGATGCTGATTTGTGGTAGTTTCACGCTTGGTAGATTATTTTATTTTTGCTCATTTTTTGTTTAATGGAGTTCTTTACTTTTCTTTGAAAAACTTATTTTGTGGAAAAAGTTTTTTTTTAATTAATAACATCCAAGATCTAGGTACTGCACTCCAAGACAAGCGTTTCTAAAGATTCTTAATCCCTCCGTGTCATTATACGCATTCACAATACCACATAAAAATTTTTTTTTTCAAAGTTATAGTGATAAGTTTAATACTGGAGCAATTAGTGCGTGATAACGGAGAGTTTAGCCATGGGAAAAGCCTATAAATATATCGAATATTGTTAGTTCAAGTTTCTTTTTTTTTAGTTCAGTTTTATTCCTCTTCGTTCCTTGCAGAATGTCAAAGTCAATGCCGTCTACTTTGGATAAAAGCTTTTACTGAAATTGTCTATAATCACGATAGGTCAAAGAATCGAGTTGATTAATTTTTCTCATGTAATTTGCACTGTGGTTCTCGAGTAGACAAAGTTCTCAACCTACGCAAAAAAGACACCGAAATTACACTTTAGAGAAGTATTTTAAACAAGTGATAAATGGCAGACGGAGGAGTAAACAGGTGAGCAAATAGGTGAAAAAAGATACAAATTGACAAAATTGGGCACGGGAGAGATAATGGAAAAAGCTGAACGCTACATCCTACTTAGGTTCTTATTTTTTACTAATTAGGACTCATCTGTTCTATTTATAGGGCAATATTCTTTTTCTGTTTTCGCACCCAAGTTCACTTGTCTGAAGCAAAAGAAGTAAAAATTAAGAAGAGAATCAAGAATAAAAAATCTTTAGTTTAGGGTATTTTTAGACAATTCATTGCTGTTATAAATCGTGTCTTTTAAACGAGATGCCACCGAATTAAAAAGTTCGAACGGAGGGCACATAAACGGTTCGAGTGATATATTATTTTATTCTTCAATAATGTGAATATCGAAATTTCACCCTCCAAATAGTCCCCCTCCTTCTTATATTTTTCGCTAAGTATGATGTTCTTTTCTATCTTTCTTTCAAATCTTATTTTTTTAATGGTAAAATTGCAACAAACGCGACTTGTCTTCGCAAACCCTTTCTATAATATAATAATTTCTTATTTATTTTATACATTTTTCGAGGCTAATTTTGCCTTTCTTTCTACTCTAGTTTAACTTAAATAGTAATGAGTGCTAAAACTAGCAATAAACGCACTAAATCTATGCACACCCTAGTCCAGGACTTTTAGCTCAAAAAAGTGTCGAACCCGGACAAAATTGCAATATAAACGAAAATGGTACCAAAATGATCAGAAAAACATTCTGTACAACATACTAAAAGTCCCCATAAATCCGAGTGGGGCGAGTACCCTAAAAACAGGGGAAAAGGGGGAAATGCGGGGGAAAATGGGAAAAATGCCGAACATGCCCAGAAAATAGTTTAAAGTGAGTTTTCTGAGGTTTTCACATACGCTGATTACGAAATTGACATCTAAAATTCAGTATAGAAAAAGAATACTCCGGAAAACGGGGGACCAGGGGACCGAGGGGAGAACAGAGGAGAATCCAGGGTAGGGGTAGAAAGCGGTTTGAAAGATATTTTCTGGGGTATTCCTATCTGGTGATTACGAAATTGAGAACTAAAAAGATATAAAAAAATCGATTAACATAAAACGGGGAAATGGGGGAGGGGGGGAGGGAGGGGAAAAAGGGAAACATACCGGGTAGGGTTGGAAAACATGGGGAAATGTTTACAAATGTTAATACAGGAGATCTATAGAGGTTCGGCTACCCCATAGGTTCGGAAAAGGCAAAAAAAAAAATCGAGAAAGAAATACGGAAAGATACTGAAATTATTTTATTCCGTATTCCTCGCCGTTATCAACACGCGCGTGGGTTCGTCAACATAATCCTGTTCTAATTCGACATTCTGTAAAAGAAGCAAGGTAGACTAGTCACCGCGGAGTTCCAGTGCCGACGACAAAACCCATCCTGACGGAATGACATCTAGCGGATCCAATAGTCCCCAGTCTGCGTGGATGCTTACACATGTGACATGGTAGCAGGATAAATCAAGGTCCGACTAGATTTTTTTTGTTAAGTCAAGCATAATTTTGCGTATCGGCAACTCTTCTTTCAGTACTAAGCCAAGTTTAATTAATTATTTTCCCTGGGTGCCTGAATTTATGGTTATAGTTGCGTTTGTTACGGCGGAAGATTGTTACGGCGTATCGGCAACTCTTCTTTCAGTACTAAGCCAAGTTTAATTCACTATTTTCCCTGGGTGCCTGAATTCATGGTTATAGTTGCGTTTGTTACGGCGGAAGATTGTTACGGCGGAAGATGCGTTTGTTACCTTGGAAGATCGGTGATACTTATGATTCAATCTGTGACAGCTATGTTAGTTTCGTTACTCGACGCTGTACCTCCCCTACTGTTGTCTTCGATGGATACAGCGCTGGTCTAACCACGAAAGATGCTACCCACAACCGACGGTGTAAGGGAAGCCAGCATCAAGTGATCGGTTTCAGTTTAGGGATGAAGCTCCAGAAAAAGAAGGATGAGTTTTTGAGCAACTCTCAGAACAAACAGCGAATTATAAGCTACATCGGGGAAAAACTCAGAGCCAAAGGATTTGAAGTCGTCCATGCGAAGGACGATGCTGACTATCTAATCGTGAAGACTGCCGTAACGAAAGCACAAAACTCTGAAACAATAGTTCTTGGCAACGACACTGACCTTCTGATTCTACTCTTGTATCACCTCCCGCCTAATGCAAAGACACTTTACTTCGAATCGTCAACGAACGCAAAAGAAGCGATAACACGGTTCTGGTGCCTCAACGAAATTAAAAAAAAAATGGGAGAAGTATCTAGGCAACTTCTGGTAGCACATGCACTCTTGGGATGTGATACGACCTCACGAGTTTTCGGATTTGGAAAGCAAGCTGTGCGACCTCTTTTGAAGAAGAGCGAAGTGTTCAGAAAAAAATGCAAAGTGTTTCTGAATGAATCATCGTCTAGCGATGAAATTTTGAAAGCGGATGAATATCTTCTCCTCAGCTTGTATAAAGCACGAACAAACGAAAATCTCACTAGGATGCGACAATAAATTTTCTTGGAAAAAATCTCTTCGTCAAATACTACGGCGTTTGTTAAACCTGAAAGGCTTCTACCAACTGAAGCTGCAGCTTCATTCCACTCCCAGAGAGTGCGACTCCAGGTATCCCGTTGGAAAGGGGAACCAGCTGACCTCGACCCGGCTGACTGGGGTTGGGTCCTCAGAGACCATAAATACTCACCTGTGATGACCGATTTGTTGCCCGCACCTCAGACTCTTTTGAGTATCGTGAGATGCAACTGCAAGACAGGCTGCGAGAACTCGCGATGCAGCTGCAAGAAAAATGGATTAGCGTGTACGTTCGCGTGCGGAGAATGTCAGGGTATCAACTGTTTGAACAGGGGCAACGAGATTGTCGAAGACGAGGAGCTCGACTAGTGACATCAATGCTGTGTTTTTCAAGTCAACTCTACTGCCTTAAAAAGTGCAGATTTTACCTATAGTTACTGAAGTTCTTTTTTTAGTTTTTTATTCAACGATATTGCCTTCGAAAGTCCAAATTTTACCTATAATAGCTGAAGTTTTATACTATGATCACTGCCAAGCAGTTGTTTTCTTTATGTCTAGCAATTCAAATGGTTGTTAGAAATGTTTGTGATTCAAGAAAATAAAAATTTGATACTTAAGCGAGATATTTTTTCCATAGGCCTACTAATTACCCATTAGCAGCTGGCTCAGGAGTCAGGCTTCCCTTCCCCTTTTCCGTTATTTCCTCCAGTTTTTTTTCGGTTTTCACGGTTCTCGTTTTCTTTCTTTTATTTTAGGTGTCAGTGTCGTCATCATCAGATAGAAAAACCCCGGAAAACACATTCCAAACTGATTTCGACCCTTGAAGTCCACTATTCCTTTTCTTCCCATATTTCCCCCTTTTCTCCCGGGGTAGCGGGGCTCCGGTTGCTCATTTACGTTTAGTTCTACGTTTTAGGAACTGACGATTAAAATAGCACAGAAAATATAATTCAAAGTGCTTTATACACCTACCCGGTATTTTTAAATTTTTTCCCCTCTTCCCCCTGTTCCCCCCGTTTTCCGCAGTACTTTTATTCTATACTGAATTTTAGATGTCAGTTTCGTGATCAGCGTATGGGAAAGCCCCAGAAAACTCACTTTGAACTATTTTCTGGGCATGTTCGGCATTTTTCCCATTTTCCCCCTTTTCCCCTGTTTTTCGGGTACTCGCCCCACTCGGATTTATGGGGACTTTTAGTATGTTGTACAGAATTTTTTTCTGATCATTTTGGTACCATTTTCGTTTATATTGCAATTTTGTCCGGGTCAAACCCTAAAAGTCCTGGACTACCCCTGCAAAAAACTATTCAGGTCTTATTTATTTTTTATGTTCTTTTGAGCCCGATTTTATCTTTCTTTCGAATATTGTTTTATTTAAAAACGACTCTTAAAATTAAGCAATTTTGATCTGTGGACACCTCAGCTACAATTTAATTACCTCTCAATTACTTTACATTTTCTTTTGAGCATAATTTCACCTTTCTTTCGAGTTTGATTTCAGTTTTATCTTTCAAATTTAGCTCCTAAGACTTTAAACCTTTCTTTTAACTCTATTCAAAAAATTAATGATAATCACCCCTCTATATTCATAAAGTCACTAGAACTTTTAATTTCCGTTTGAATGAGCCCACTCGTGACTTTCTAGTACCACTGGGTCGATACGATAACCCCTATAAACACGAAAAAAAAACAAATAAACACGCATCCGTGATCTTTCTTCTGGCAAAAAATACCAAATTCCATATTTTTGCAGATAGGAGCATGAAACCTCTACAGTAAGGTTCTCCGATACGCTGAAACTGACGGTGTGATTTTCATTAAGGAAGTCTTGGAGACAACTCGGGAGAAGGATATTTTTTTTCCTTACCATATGTACCCGGGCTAAGTGAAAAACTTAATAGAATTTTACATAGCAATGGTCTAAGGTTAGCTTTAAAGAGTAATAATACTTTGGGTAGTTTTCTAAATTCTGGGAAGGATCTAATTTCATTGAGGCAACAAAGTGGGGTTTATCAGATCCCATGTACTTGCGGAAGCTCATATGTAGGACGTACTAACCAGAGTTGGGAATTGAGATTATTACAACATAAAGATTCCATTTCTTCGGCTTTAAAGCAAGATTCTAAGTCTGAAAATTTTACTTCAACCCTTTCAGGACATATTTTCAATTTTCCAGACCATTTTAATTTGTTCGAGAATTTCTCTTTGATTTCTAGGGATCGGGGTTTAAAGCCAAATTTTCATGAAACTCTTGAAATAAAGAAAATCTTATTCAAGAATAATGCTTTGAATCGGGATACAGGTGAATTTGGGCTGAACTCTATCTATGATAATTTATTAGAATCTAACAGAGTAAAGTTCAATTCACCCAATGCAGTTGACCTTCGTCCAAATTTTATATCATTGAACGCTAATGAACCGAATCCAAGAAGGTCAAAGAGGCTAGTTTCCGTTTTTGGTTTGAAAAGAATTAGAGATTTAAACAATATGTAGTTTTATTTGATTTCGTATATTAACTTTTGTTTTAAATTGTTTTAATTTAATTTTACTACTGATGACGGTCACTGTATATGTGACCGAAATATCTGGTATTTTTTTGTGAATTTTCTATACACTGTCTATTAAAAAGGATTTATCCCTATTTTGAAATTTTATTTTATCTACATAATCTATATAATGATTCCTTTTATTACATCAGTTACTATGGACTACAGTTCGTTCCTTAACGCCATTCAATTCCTACCAAGGGCAATTTTTACACATTTGTATTTTTAAAGTCTAAACAAAATTTCTATTAATAGCTACTACATGAGATCCTCTCAACTGACAAAATTTATTATGGACTATATCGATCCCTTATATGAGATATTAACATTGAACGTGATCGTCTCTTACTAGGTTGCTAGCTACCGCTGCAACCCGGATTGACTTAATTGTCTGCAGATGTTGCTGTTGGCTTAATTGTCTGCAGCCGTTCGGTCAAGTTTAGATGCAACTAATAGCTAAATTGTCTACAGCTTTTGGTTTAGTTATACCCGCAGCTAATGGCTTAGTTTTACTTGCAACTGTTGGCTTAATTGTCTGCAGCTGTTGGCTTAGGTTTAGATGCAAATGTTGGCTTAATTGTCTGCAGCTTCTTGTTTAGTTGCACTCGTAGCCAATAGCTTAGTTTTACTTGCAACTTTTGGCTTAATTGTCTGCAGCTTTTTGTTTAGTTGTGCCCGTAGCTAATTGCTAAGTTTCACTAAGCATTAAAACAGTTCCACGTTTCCCACTGTAACCCGGATGCTTAAATACAACATTTCAGTTTGTATAGGCTAAAGTTCATTCTTTATTATAACGCTGCAGCCCAGATTCATTTTTTAACTATTGGAGGTGATCGTCTCTTACTAGGTTGCAAACTACCACTGCAACCCGGATAATATAATCATTATGTAACATAAGTATGGCAAAAACTATTTTAAAATTGTGTCCTTATAAGCATGCGTGATGTAGCGGATAGCGTGCTGTAATTCTCTTCGAAGGTCGCAGGTTCAAATCCTACCACAGGCAATTTTAACATAATTGTCAATTTATAGTCTAAACAAAACTTCTGTCAATAACTACTATATGAGATTCTCTAGACTGACACCATTTATGATGAACTATATCGATCCTTTTTGTAATTTTTCATAAGTCTCCGATGGTACAATGGTAAGCATTGATCAAGATTGGCAATAAATATACAGTTTTTTAAAAATTGATTCTATTTTAAAAACTACTCTATTTTTAATTACAAAAAGCACTAGATGTAGCAATTTCCCTTAAAATGAGCTATTGTACAGCTCTCTATTATGTCCCAGTGCCTAGCTGAGAATAAAAAAAAAAAAAACGGAAAAACCCAAAAAGGTGCCGTATATGAAGAATATTGTGGTTTCAGCCACATTCCTTGATTTTCAAGACATTATGTTTTCATTGTTGCTCAAGCCAGAGGACGGTATGTTTCCTATATAGGGGTTTCGGACAAGGCGGTTCTAATTGTGTACTTTGTTTTGATCTGATTCTAGTTTTAGGAGTTATGGGTTATTTAATTTTGACTGTGGGGGTGGTCGTCTCTTATTAGGTTGCTAGCTACCGCTGCAACCCGGAAAAGCCCTCAAGCAGCATCGCACGAATGTGAAAAATGAATATACAGAGAGAATAATTTATAATCCAAGTCGTTTATGGAAAGACAGCATGAAAGATCGACCAAACACGCAGGTCCATGCCGAGTGATCCCAATGACTGGCGAGCTTACTTTAAGAGCAAATTTAGTGCCCCGTGTCCTAGTGTAGCTAGACCATATACCGAAAAACTTGAATCTGTGCTATAAAACTCGAGTTTTCCGGACTTTCCCGTATCTGTTTCAGATGTAACTGCAAATGCCTTTAGGCTGAAAAAGAAAAAATTGCGTAGAGTTAACGATTTGTGTGCACTTCACCTTGTGAATGGTACTCGTCTTTTGTATAAAATGTTAACAATATTGTACCAGAGTATATTCGTAGTCGGTTTTGTACCGGGTGTTTTCTGTAAAGGGCAACTTAAGCCCACCCTGAAAATATGCTCCTCGTATCGCCCAATTCCTGTGTCGCCAGTTTTATGCAAGTTTCTAGAAATGTTTATATTATCAAATGTTACACTGTTGCCAAACACCAGAACCACCAGTTTGGCTTTACGGTAGGGCTCGGTTGCGCTGATGCTCTGTTCGCCCTTGCTACTATTTTGTCTTATTCTGAGGCAACGGGTGATCCACTAGTTATTGGCTCTTTTGATGTGCGCCGAGTCTTTGACTCGTCGGTGCACGCAAAGATCCTTCTAGAAGCGTATAAACAAGGGCTAAATTTGTGTATTGTCAGAGTATTACATTATATGTGCAATAACCTTAGAACGGAAACCAAAATGCCCTCAAATCCGGTCGTTGTACCGGTCTGTAAAGGAGTCAGGCAAGGTTCAGATGTGTCTCGGAGTTTGTATAACAATAGTGTTCTGCCGGCACAAGCCCAAGTAGATACGTCTTGTGTTTCAAAAGGGATAGATGTTTCATTGCTGACGTATTCTGAAGACTTGCTTAATTTTAACAGGTCCGCTGATCAACTATCGAAGAATTTTGATGTGTTGAATGGGGAATACAATAACATAGGTTTGTCGTTTAAAGTGTCAAAATCTGCCGTCTTGTTTTTCAATGCGGAGCACTGGGAAGAAAAAATCCCTTTCGGATTTCTTCAGTTGTGAAACCATCTGAGAATTTTGGTATACCAATCGGTCGAAGCTTCCGCTCCACAGGGACGTTGCTTCTGCGCCACGTAGAAGCGAAAATCCGGATTGCGCACGGGCCAATTATTGGTAACAGACATTGGTTCTACCGTAAACATCTTGCATCACTGTATAATGCCATTGCCCTTCCACACGTACTGTATATAGCACCTTTTTGGAAATACCTGTCGTCCGCTCAGTGTGCCAAAGTAAGAGTTCCGTTTTTTTGTTTCGCTCAGTTCCTTCTGAGACTTCCACCGTGGACGAGTAACTCCTATATCATGCGTAACTATGGTGTATCCGATCCAACCGTCTGTGTTAACTGTGTCACCGAGAATTTTCTGAAAAACACTAAGGGAAGAACGAACCCGTAGCTAGCCATCCTGTGCCAGTAGCTTTACTAATGTACATAGTGTGTAAATATGTTTGGTGATGTTCCCAAGTGTGACTTTTCTTTTTCCTTTGTTATAATCCGTTTTCATTCCATGTGAATTTTGGGCAGTAAAATTACTTACTTACTTACTTACTTACTATTTAGGCACAATTCTTCAGAATGAGTTCATCGACTTTCTTTCAGCAGAACTGAGGGATATGATCCTTGGCGAAGTCTTGGATTCAGAATTTAATTCTCTGATGGCGGATATGATACCCAATACTTTACTTTTTGTTATGTATGCTTGTTGGTATTCAATGTATGCTTGCGGTCGTAACCACAATATTATCTCGGAAGAGACTCCCAACCTAACTTATACCGAGCCTAACCAAGTCTAACCCACACTAGCCTAACCTAATGAAAACAACAACTAGTACTACTACCTTACTTATCCTAACTTTACCTAACCAAATCTTACCTACCCTACCTGCCAAATTTGCCAAGCTTAACCCACCCACCCCTCAAACCCAAAACTAACCACCCGCCCAACCTTGTCCTAACTTAACCTAGTCTAATTTTTCCTTACCCAGCTTAACCTAACAACTACTGCTAGTTAAACTAACTGAACCTAGCCTAACTAAACATAGCCTTACCAAAACTGGCCTGACCCACCCAACACCATTCTAACCTAGCCTAACACAGCCTACCTGGCTTTAGAACCCACTCGTCCAATCCCATCTTATCCTAACCTACCTACCCGCAAAACCTCAATCTAACCTAGCCTTACTTACCTGCCCATGAAACACCTACCCAGCCATACCCCAACCCCGTCAAGACATATCTCCATCCTAACCTAACCAACCACCCCACCCCACCCGAGCTTAACCTAGTCTAAACTATCCTAACCCAGTCTTACCTAACAATTACTACTAGTTAACCTAACCCGACTTAATGTAAACCTAGTCTAACTAAACCTAGCCTTACTAAACCTAGCCTACCCACCCACCCTACCCCATCTTCACCAAGCATAAACTAACCTAACCTAGCCTTTAAAACCCACCCTAACCTACTATCCCATTCAACCCAATCCTAACCTAGCTACTCGAGCCTAACTAAACCTAGCCTTACTGAACCAAGCCTTACTAAACCTAGCCTAACCTAAACAACCATCCAACCTCATCGCAACCAAGCCTAACCAACCCTACCCCATCGTTATTCAGCCTAAATTAGCCTTACTTAGCCTAAAAATCCCCCCGCCCAACTCCATCCTAAACTAACCTACCAACCCCTAAAACCTAGCCTTACCGAACCTAAAAACCCATCCTAACCTACCCACCTAACTAAACTTGACTAAGCCCACCCGCCCAAACCAAGCCTCACCTAGCCTAACTGAGCCTTACCTAACCAAAAAATCCATCCTAACGTAACCGCCTATCCAACCCCATCCTAACCTAGCCTTACCCAGCCTAAGAACCAACCCGCCTAACCTAGCCTAACTAAACCTAGCCTTACTAAACCAAGCCTAACCTACCCAACCACTCAAACCCATTCTAACCTAGCTAACCAAACCAAGCCTTACCTAACCTAAAAACCCACCCACCCGCCCAACCCCATCCTATCCTAACCCACAAAAACCAATCTAACCTAGCCTTACTTATCCACCCACAAAACACCTCCCGTCCACACTTCAACCCCTTCCTAATCTAACCCCATCCCAACACAGCAACCCGCCCAACCTGTCCTATTTTAACCTAGCCTAACCCATCCTAACCCAGCCTAACCAAAAACGATTACTAGTTACCCTAACCTTACTTCCTCACATAATTAAACGTAGCCTTACTAAACCTAGCCTATCCACGCCCAGCTCCTTCCTGACCTAGCAAAAACTAGCCTAACCCAGCCTTACCCCATTTTAACCTACCCTAACCTAGATAGCCATAGCCTAATCAAACCTAGCATAACCTACCCACCCCATCATAACTTAGCCTTACCCTATCGTAACCTGGCCTAACCTAGCCTTACCTAAACTAAAAACCACCCGCCTAACCCCATTCTAACCTAACCTACCCACCCGCAAAAGCTAATCTTACCGACCTAAAAACCACCCTAACCTTCCCATACCCACAACCCCATCCTAACAAAACTTAACTAAACCAACCCACCCAATCCCTTCTAAATCTAGCCTAACCTAGCCTTACCTAACATAAAAATCCACCCTAACTTACCCAACCACCCAACCCCATCCTAACATAGCCTAAAGCATTGCCTAACCTAAAAACCCACCCACCCAATCCCGTCAAAACCAAACCTATTCAACCGCAAAACCTACCCTTGCCTATTTTGAAACCCCACCCTAACCTACCCACCCGTCCAACTAAAGCCTAACTAGACCTAGCCTTGCTAAACCAATTCCAACCTATCCACCCTCCGAACCCTATCCTAACCTACAACTGCAATCTATTGGTACTTGCTTTTTTCTCCAAGTTTTCCAATTTTTTCAGCCAAATATCTGTTTCTTCACTATTCCTCTTTTTCATGTTCTGTTTATTTTTTAATTCTTCAATGACATATGCCATGGTTTGCCTGGCAGAAAGGGGGACTGGAGGTGGTGCTTGTGGAGCATATGTTCGAGGAGGTTTGGTTGGAGGTTGGCTGGTAGACAAGCTGACTTCTTTTTTTAAAGATATTTGTGTTTACAAATTTTCTCCACCATTGTTTACCTTTTTTACCTCTGATTTTTGTAGCCAACGTGGAGCAAATTTTTTGAATTGAGAGGATGACTGCTGATTGGAAGGCTGAGAATCTAATGGAGGAGAAGAGGGTGAAATAAGAGTAGGAAAGGGAGTGGGAGGAGGAACACAAAGAAGAGGAGGACACAGAGGATCTGGAAGAGCTAGTGCAGGAGAAGAGGTTGAAATAAGATCAGGTAAAGGAGGAGGTGGTATAAGAAGAAGAGGAGAAGATGGAGTATCTAGAAGAGCTGGCGTAGGTTTGTCCTTTTTTTGTAGCTTGAAGCTTCGAGACTTTCATTTTCCTTTATTTTATCGTCTTTGTTTTTTATCTGCTTGGTCTTTAAACCATCTGCATCAATATTTTGTAGGTCCGAACCTTTTTCAGCGTTGATTTTTATTTCTTGCTTGCTTTTTTCTTCAACTTTTTCTATCTCTAAGAATCTATCCTTATTTAGATAATTGACCTCACGCTGCGTCGGCTTTAATAAAACTACCGCTACAACCCAGAACTTAATGAAACTTATATATTTAAAATTAGCATAAAAATACAATTCTTTTGATGTATCTATTGGTATCAAAATTCCATTTTTTAAGTTTCGGTTACTATTGAGACGAGTCGCTCTTGCTATACCGTTCGTCACCACGAACTGTTTAATAATTAAAATTACTTTGTGTTATACTATTTTATCTAAAGATAAATATGTTACATCATCCTCTATAAAATGATTGGAATATAAATAATAAAACACCATGTAACTCAAAAATAAAACTAATTTATGATACAGTATGTATTCTAGCTAGAACTAAATGTATTTCAAAAATAAAAAGTCTGATAAGACTGTTTGTAAGGAGAAGAGATTATATCTACCAGTAACTTTTATAAGTAAACAAATAGAGGATATAAATTTACCTAGGGTTTTAAAACCAGGTTGATGTGAAACAGGCCCTTCCTAGCAATTTAAAGTATAAGAATAATCCGATCATAACATATCAAACAGTTCGTGGTAACGAACTGTAAGTAAGGAGCGACCCGGCTTAATGGTAACCGAAACTCTAAAAAATGGGATTTTGATACCAATAGATACATCAAAAGAATTAGATTTTAATTCTGGTTTCAAATATATGAGTTTCATCAAGTTTAATTTTACCCATCAAAAGTTACGCGCATGAGAAACTTTTGCTAATTTTTGAAAGAAGGGGGAAAGACCCCCTAAAAGTTATAGAACCTTAATGAAAATCACAACATCATATTCAGCTTATCAGAGAACCCTACTGTAGAGGTTTCAAGCTCATATCTACAAAAATGTGGAATTTTCCATTTTTTGCCCGAAGAAAGATCACGGATGCGTGTTTATTTTATTTTTTATTTTTTTTTTTTTTTTTTTTTTTTTACCAGGGGTGATCGTATCGACCCAGTGGTCCTAGAATAACGTGGGAGGGCACATTGGAACGGAAAATAAAATTTATAGTGCCCATTTTAATTGACCAAAAAAAATTGAGGGCAAATAGGCCCCCTCCCACGCTTATTTTTTTCCCAAAGTCACCCGATCAAAATTTTGAGATAGCCATTTTGTTCAGCATGGTCGAAAATATGATAAAAATGTCTTTTAGGATGACTTGATCCCCCAAAGTCCCCAGGGGGAGGGCTGAAAGTTATGAACTTTACTCAATGTTAACATATAGTATTGGTTATTGGGAAGTATACAGACTTTTTCAGAGGAGATTTTTTCTGGTAGGTGGGGGAAGGAGAGGGTCGGGGGCTATATGGAAGGATCTTTCCATGAAGGAAGTTTTCATGGGGGAAGGGACATTGCTATGAAGGGGGCGCCGGATTTCCCAGCATTATTAAAGAAAAAGATCAGGAATTAAATAAAAAAAACAAGTTTTTCAACTGATCAACTGATTGTGATTAAGAGGTCATTTTTAAAGAACTGGAAAAAAAATTCGAACTATAGTTTAAAGAGCAGGGTATTGACTAGGGGGCGAACCCCCTAATATACGTGTTAAAAATTTATGAATATAGAAGTTCGTTACGTAAGTTAATTCTAAGTTACGTATATTTATTACTAATAAAAACGTTCGTAAATAAAATTAAACAAGTTTCGAGAAAGCCATTTAACCAAATATAATATGCAAATTTTGTTTTAATTATTCATGTACGGTGAGCCAAAATCAAAACCTGCATTAATTTGAAAACGTTCAAAAATTAAATAAAAAAAACAAGTTTTTTTTGCTGAAAGTAAGGAACGACGTTAAAACTTAAAACGAAAATAAATTATTCTGTTTATGACGGGGTCTCTCCCCTCCACACCGCCTCGCAATCTAAGATTAAGTTTGACTTTATAAAAAAAAAATTTTTTTAAAAAAAAAAAAAAATTTATAGTAAATATAGAGGCTGTGAGGAGGGGACAGCCCCCTTCATAAAAGGACTAAGTTCTGTTCGTTTTAAGTTTTAACGTCGTTCCTTACTTTCAGTTAAAAAAACTTGTTTTTTTTATTTAATAAGTTTTAAAAACGATAGGACAAATGATTTTTAATTATAATTTAATACTTAAGAATTTTGACACGGATAGTAATTGCAAACCTATTTGTGTGACCAATTGTTATCATTTGTTAATCCAACTTACGAACATATTATTACATGTGATTTAGCAATAATAAAGCAAATTGAATTGCAGAATATAATGAAAATGGGGGCTAAATTCCGTCTTTCAAATCATCTAAAACCCTCGAATCTGCTTAGTGGATTAAATAATAATCTAGAAATATTTATCGATAATTGGTGCAAAAAAGAGAAAATTAACAAAAATAGTTTTCAGAATTGGAAAAATTTTATTATTAATAAGGTTAGAAATAAGATATATAAGAGGACAAACAAACATGCTAATGAGGTAGTTTTTTATAATTCTAAGATAAAACAAGGGATTATTAATATAAAGAAGTTTGTAATTGTACCCATTGATAAAGCGAATAATAATTTTGCAACAATTTGTCAGAAGCTATATTGCGATGTTTTAACAACGGATCTTAGTA
This sequence comes from Artemia sp. Qi Xiang Cuo, assembly GCF_049724085.1. NCBI lineage: Eukaryota > Metazoa > Arthropoda > Branchiopoda > Anostraca > Artemiidae > Artemia > Artemia sp. Qi Xiang Cuo. The sequence continues at coordinate 32,984,519 of NC_142811.1, forward strand.
AAATAAATACATATAAAAAGGTTCAAGATGTAAATAATAGTCTATTGATTGGAATAGAGGATACACTTTTTAAAAAATTTAATATTAAGGTTAATGATAAAAATTTTCCGTTTTTATATTGGACGGCAAAATTTCATAAAAATCCCCCGAAACCACGCTTTATTGCGGGTGCAGCAAGATGCCCGACCAGAGTTGCGGCTACTGACCTGTCGTGTATTTTAGGAGAAATCAAAAATAAATTTAAGGCATATTGCTCGGGAATTAAAAAATTTCTAAGTTTAATCCATATCGGAGCGTTAATAATTCGCTGCAAGTAATAGACTCTCTTGCTTTAGTTTCAGCCAAAAGAGTGGACTCGTTTGATTTCACTACATTATATATAAATTTACCCATTAATTTAGTAATTATAAATTTAGAAAACATTATTAAGAAAGCTTTTCTTTTGTCTAATTTGCCGTTTTTAAAAATTGATACGTATAATAAGACGGCGAGAAGGACTAATTATTTTAATACTACCACTAGTTCAAGATGTTATAGCCTAGATATGATTTTTGATCTACTAGAATTTGTCCTATTTAATACTTATAAAATTTAATGGTAATCTGCATAATCAAAGTACTGGAATGCCGTTGGGGAGTAATGCCAGTTCAGTTATAGCGGACCTATTTTTAAATGATTTAGATTATCATTATATGGTTGTTAAAAAGAATCCAAGTAATATAAAATATTTACTCTTAAATAATAAAAGATATTTAGATGACCTTCTGGTGATAAATTGTTCAAATGTTTTAGAGATTTCAAGTAAAATATATCCACCACAGTTAAAGCTGGAATCCAGTAATGGGAATGGCAACTATGACTATTTTCTATATTTAGATATTAATGTGGCACCTAATAATACAATAATTTTTAAAAATATATAATAAAACAGACGATTTTAATTTTGAAATAGTTAATTTTCCATTTCCAAAAAGTAATATTCATTCGAATATAACATATTCATCGTATTTTTCCCAACTATTTAGATATGCAAGAATTTGTACTAGTTACATTGATTTTTGAAACACATGTGTTACTTAGCAAGAAGCTAATCGCAAGAGGTTTTTCCGCCAATAAACTTGCTTGGCAATTTAAAAAGCTTTGTTCTCAGTATGATCAGCTTTTACATAAGTATAATAAAAGTTATCAAGATATCTTGAATGATATTTTACGGTAAGCTGTTGAAGGAATCTGGTTTATCTTCACGGTAGTTAAGGGTTGGTCGCGATACAAGTGGTAAAGATTAAAGTATGATATAATTCTTAGAATTTGAGTGAAAGTGAAATTGTTCCGGAGGATGGCTAGTGCTATGTAATTATTTGGATTTAAATTGGCTGAAGGTTTGGCTCTCAGTGTTAATTGAAGGTTGGTTAAGGATCCTTGGGAAATTTTTTTCTGGGGTATATATTCTTATATTTTTGTGATATTTTGGATTTTGTTTATGATTATTCCATAGGTGTCACTATATAGGGGTATGCCAGATTATGGCATGGCGCACTTATTTTGCCTGGGTAATGAAATGTAAGCGCCGAAACCCATTTAGGCAATGAGTTTTCATCTGATGAGACCCGATATGTGGTGATCACCTGGGGAATATAAAGTATTTGTAAATTTAAGGTGCTATAGCTTGGTTTCGGAACATTGACGTATACTTATTGATCTTGATTTTGCTCTAATTTGGACTTGATTTTCGGATTATCGGATTGGATATACTCATAAAGAAATAAAAACGAGCAAAAATGGGGTTTTTATAGGCCAAATGAAAATACTGAAAAAACAAAGCGAATATTTCGAGAGGACAAACGCCTCTCTTCTTCAGCGCGAAACGAAATAATGTAACCAAGAAAAGTGCCGAATAAAAAAAAAACAAAAACAAACGAGTAATTTAATTGTTAAAAGAACCAAAAAACCAAAGAAAAAAACAAAAACTTAAACGATGAATAAAACTAAATAAATGAAGAAAAATATAATAGTTAAAACCAAACAAATAACAACAATAAAAGCGAATTATTCGCCAATATCTGCGATTTGCGCAAAATTCAAAAAAATGAACTGCCATCGACGGATACTAGCGAACAACTGACAAAGGCAAGGAAACAATTCATTCACTCGAAAAACAAACCGAACCAGCAATTAAATAAGTTGCAGAACTATGTCATTTGATTTCGGATTTTAATTAATGCATTTCTTGCAGACGCCCTTTGAGACCTAAGGGGTTGTTCACGTGTTTGATTAGATGACTGGGAAAGTGGTTCAAGGTTTATTTTAGGGATTACTAAAGTATCGGCTTCTCTTGTGAGAAAACCAAAATATGACTAGTTTATTCTTAAATCACTGGAATCTCTGTTTAAAGCTAGACCTAAATGTTGGTATTTATAAATTTCAACAGCTTCTCTGTAGTGCTGGACAATACCTTTGTCATGCGAAATTATGCTAGCTTGATTAATCAAAATGGTATGGTCTGGTTTTTCGAAAATGTTCTCTGCAAGGGTAGAGTCAACATTTTCTGTTTTTTTCTGCTCTTTAAGTGTATTATTAATTGAACTAGAGTGTTGGTTTAATCTATCTGTGTGTCACTAATCAGTACTTCCGATATACCAAAGACCACACGAACAAGCAATTCCGTTGACACTGGAGTTATGACCCATCAGAATAGGGTCTTTACCTAGATAAATTTGGGACCTGATAGTTTTTCTGGGTCTATAATAAGTGTAAATGTTATTTTTCCTTAGATTTTTTGAAATGCGGTCTGAAACCCCTTTAACGTATGGGAGACCAAGATAAAATGAATTTTCCCTTTGATTTGTGTTTTCTATGGAACTATCTGATAATCTTTTAATGCGTTTTTCAATTACAGAATTTATTAAACTAATTGGATAACCATTCCCAAATAAAATATCTCTAAGGTGGTTGAGCTCTAATTCCAAGAAACGTGTTGTAATAATTCAAGGTTTACCCCCCCCCCCCCCCAATCAGTATTGACAAAGTTGAGTAACGGGGCTGAACAGAAGTATCACCTGTCTAAGCTGATGGACATGAATAGAGCCCGCTTTCGGAAGGAAAAATTCAGACGAAAATTTATCCCCCAAACCGTCCTTGAGATATTGCAGGTATAAATTTCCGTAGCCAGGCAATGCATAATGTATGTTGATTTACTTTACTACTCAATCATGAATAGATGCTAGATTCTAAACATTAGGGGCCCAAAATTTAATTTCCTCTTTATAAAATTTAGTATAGGTAAGAGGTCGTTCTTTATTATATTTTAATATATTGACTTCAAATACAACAGTACAAGACTATACTATAGTTAAGTGACTTATTTGACTGACTTCACAGTATGATTCCCTGTGGTTCCTCTTACTATTTTTACTGAAAAACATAGGCTTTTTCTTTTGTTACATAAAGGATCAATACTGTAAGTGGGAATTTTGTATGTTTCATCGGTATAATGTTATTATTGATATTATAATAAAGAACGAACTCTTGCCTATGATGAAGTGTCTTAATATTTCAATTGCTATAGCCTAGAGTTCGTTCTTTACTGTAATTTTTAGTAGTTACGGGTTATTATATTTCTTAACATTGGACGTGATCGTCTCTTACTAGGTTGCTAGCTACCCCTGCAATCCGGATAACATTATCAATGTCATTATAATAGGTTTATATCCGTTATTTATTATAATTCTATTTTAAAAACTATTTTATTTTTAATTACAAAAGGCACTAGATGTAGCAATTTCCTTTAAAATAAGCCATTATACATATCTCTATATGATTTTTAAGTGCCCAGCTAGCTGAGGAGAAAAAAATTGGAAAGAAAAAAAGATGCCGTATGTGGAAAATATTGGGGTTACAGCCAATTTTCTTGATTTTCAAGCCAATATATTTTCCTTGTCATTCAAGCCAAGGGACGGTAAGTTTGCTATATAGAGGTTTTGGACAAGACGGTTCTAAAAGCGTTCTTTTTGTTTTGATTTGAACCTATTTTTAAGGAGTCGTGGGTTACTTTAGTTTTTACTATGGGGCGTGATCGTCTCTTACTAGGTTGCTAGCAACCACTGCAACAAGGATCTATTGGTATCAAAATTCCGTTTTTTAGAGTTTCGGTTACTATTGAGACGAGCCGCTCTTACTATACAGTTCGTTAACACGAACTCTGTAATACCACTGCAACCCAGAGATTGCTAGGTACCGCTGCAACCTGGATATTCTTATTTTTCTTACTATGAGCTAAGGGTCGTTCTTTACTGTATTTTTTGGCAAAATTGATTATGTTTTAAAAATAATTTGTTTTAGTTACAAAAGGTTTTTAACCCATTTTAGGGATGGACAAACTGTGCAATAACCAAATTCGAGAGTTGGGCGGACTAGCGACTTAATGAGCGTCGCGAGCATTTCTATATCTAGACACATGAACGTTCTCCTGATCAGCGCTGATACCCGCGTAGCCTGAAGTTTTCTTATCATTCCGAAGCTACAAGCAATGTTGGCAAAAATGTGACAGACACGATTCTTGAAGCTGAGGCACTCATCCAGTACAACTCCAGGATACTTCACTGATTTAGCACGGAAGATGAAGTGTCCACTTAACTGAATCTGCTTAATCCAAGGATAATAATTATGGCTTCTACCATATATCACCAAGGACCTCTCCTTGTGGTTCAACTTTAGACTATTCAGTGTCATTCATTCTTCAATGTATAGCATACCACCTTTCAAAAGATTTAGAAGCTCCTTTTCTGTCCTAGCAGCCACCGTATAATGGGTATCGTCTGCAAAGCTCGGTAATATAGCCTTAACCTTAGAAATTTCACTAGTTGATAGACCACGGCTTACCAGGCACTTATCCAAATCCTTAATATAGATAAGGAGTACCAGAAATGATCTTTGAGAAACGCCACATTTAATAATTTTGTCACTTGATTTAAAATTTCCCCTTTTAACGCGCTGGGTCCATTTATCAAGAAAAGAACTTAATAATAGCAGGAAATTACCCAATTGTTCCAATAAATTGGAATTGAAAGATAAAATTATCCTTGAAACAAAAATATGAATAAAAAAGAGATGATAAAACAGTAGCAGGGGTGTGCGCAGAAATTTCGTACAATTTTCGCACATCAATTAGCTTTAACTTTCATTGATATGTGATCAACATTCGAAAGAAAGATAAGATCAGGCTCGAAAGTAAATACAAAATTCATCAGATCTGAAAAGATTGTAGCAGGGGCGTGCGCAGATCTATTGCGTCTGTTGCTAGTTTTAGCATTCATTACTAGTTAAATAAAACTAGAGTTTAGAGAAAGACAAAATTAGCCTAGAAAGATAATATAAAATAAATTAGAGGTGATTAGATTGTGCCAAGGCTGTGCGCAAAATTATTGTTTTTGTTGCTATTTTTATGTAAATAAAATAAACCTTGAAAGAAAGACAAAAAATAGACTTGAAAGAAAATATAATATATTACATTAAGCGAATAAAAATGATGGGGAGCAATCTGGAGGGAAAACCATTAGTAAAATATTTACATTCATGTTATTGAAGCATAAAATGGTGTTTCTAATGTCAGGGGCGTGACCGTAACCATTTTTGCGCCCTCGGTACGAGCTTTTATGCGGTAAAATAAAACTTTATTTTTCTGAAAAAGTTCAACCGTGATAAAACTAAATTTTTACGACGGGGAAACCACATGGGTTTACTACACCTGTCACCTAAATCATTTGCAGGTGCAGGTATCTTAAGAACCAGACACAGGCAATCTCGCAGAATAATACCCCTACGTACTGTCAATTTGGTCAGACGTGATCCTTACCTGTTGCCGATTTGATCGGAAGTATGAAGGAATGTAGCATCTGTCTTGGCCTGATACTAACTTTTCTAACTTTAAGCTTTAAATGGTTATACCTTTATATGCTCGATATACCTTTTCTTCCTAAATAGTCTTCCCGAATAGTCTTCAATTTAGTTTTTAGCCTCCGTTGGACTTTCCTTACAAGGGATCAGCATATACCTTAGGTTCACCATGGATGATAATTTCAAAGGGATGATATATGTCAAACAAAGGATGATCAATGTCAAATCTCCCGAATATGACTCAGCTTTAAAACTTTCCTACTGCAAGCAAACAACGCAAGCTATGCACCAGTGCTAAAGAACAATAGCATGAGAAGAGACAGCTCCTCAGAAAGAAAGATGAGTGGGTTTTCTTGAAAAATTATGCTCCTATTTTATGAAAAACTATTCACTACGGCTCTAGCCGTAGATAAAAGATCTAATAGTGTATAAAATAAATACAAAACAAAATTGAGTACCTGTGATTCATGCGCTACCTTTAATTCAGCCATTTGATTTTCCACACTCATTTTCTGTTTCCGCGCTGTTTCTAATTCGAACTTCAAAACTTTTGTTGCAGATAACGCCTCTCTTAGATGAATCTCCTATTAAATAAAATATTATTATCGGTTAATATATGTTCAGAAAGATTAAAATTTTTTTAAGCTTCTGCACTTGAAACTAGAAAGATTTATGAAATAGCATATTACTGTATTTCTGTGACTTACCGCAATTAATCTTAGGTAACGATGCTTATACTCAAACAGTGTAAAATTCAAACTAAGACTGTTAAAGTTTAAACTTACCTAAAATCATTACTTTAAGAAAGTAATATGTCTTAGCTACGCTTCCTTTCAGTGATGATGTGAAGGGTATTTTAAATGTAGCTGAATTATATGGGTTTTTTCTCTTTCTTTTGTGCTGAGGACCGCTACAGCTTAAATAGCCCACTTATTCCTAAATAAAAGTTTTAATTTCAATATCTTTGTCTAGGACACTACTTGATTCTTTGAATTATTTTGTTCATGTAAAATAGAAATTCAGTCTGGCCTTAGTTATTAATTAAGTTTAAAGGTTTATCGTTGAAAGCAACAAAACATATCTAGAAGACATTTTATTTTAAAATATTTCTCCATTGCAACTTATTTTACTCAAAATAAAACTTCTTTCGGTTATTTCGGGCGGGGGGGGGGGGGGTAAAGTCGTCAGAAGCTAGAAGGCAAATTAGTACAAGACAATTAGATAACAATATATATATTTATTTACTTATATAGAAAGACACAAATTTTGGTGAATTCTTGACCAAAACCCCTTGGCCCTCCCTTGACTTAGTGCCTGCATTACACGAAACTCAGATAAAGTATTTAGGTTAAGGCATCTCTTTTCAGCAACATTCCGTATTGGCCATAATCTAAAGAATAATTTCTAGTGAGTAAGACTCCGAACTTTTCTTTTGCGACCATCCAAGTGAGCAACGAGAAACATTAACAAAATGTTGGCATGAAGCCAACATTTTAGATTGTGACACAAGAAAAGTGCTTTCTGAGGGGGCTGAAATTTCAAACAACTATATTTTTTAATAATTAATACATATTTTTGCTACTGATTTTGCCTAATTAAGTGAACCAAAAGAGGAGTATTGAGCAAGAAGGTGTCCGGACCGATGGTCTAAGGCAGAGGTGGCTACTTAATGAACAGAGGAAACGTGGCTAATATTCTTTCGAGAAAATATTCCTTAGCACATTGGTTCCCAAAGTTGACTGGGCTCCAACCCATCTAACAAAAATTTCTGACCTTGGGACCCACCTTTTTGCTGTCTTAGAAAAAGAGGTAGTGAATCCTATACTAACTACAGCTAGATGAGTCTACGGACATGCAAGGCCTATCTCAACTGCTTGTTTTTGTGTTTTATCTATGGCAGAAGGACGTGCATGAAGATATCTTGTTCTTCAAGTCAGTAAGTCGTGGAATTGCTGAGGTAATTTTCAATACAATTGATTCCCATATAAAAGGAAAAGCTTTAAAGTGAAAGCACTGTTCGGTATATGCACTGACGGTGCTCGGGCTATGAGCTGCAAAAGAGCAGTGTGGTTACGAGAGATCTTGAGTAAAGTCTGTGTACTTTGTAGAAACACTGTAGCCTTCTTGGGGAAGCACTGGTTTCAGAGCATTGCCCGGTGATTTCGAAACAGTAATTGTTACAACTGTGAAAATTGTAAATTATATTAAAACATAACCCTTACAAGCCCGCCTATTTCAAAAACTGTGTGAAGAAATGGATAGCAATGATACATCTCTTCTTCTGCATACAGAAGTTCGCTGGTTATCCAGGGGAAAGGTACTGAAACGATTGGTGGAATTGCACAATGAAGTTACAATTTACTTGAAAGGAAAAAATTAATATGTTAAACATCTACTGGACGTCAGATACATCCTCAAGATCACTTATTTGGCAGATATTTTTTCAAAATTAAGCGAACTCAATTTGTATTTGCAAGGTTCAAACGGATCAGACATTTTTGCAGTTCACGATAAAAGCGTAAAAAGCGAAGTTTTGAGGAGAGGCAACCCCCTCACTTACGTAATAATTTCTGTTCGTTTTAAGTTTTAATGTTGCTCCTTACTTTGAGTTAAAAAAAACCTTGTTTGTTTTTTTTATTTAATTTCTGACAATTTTTCAAATAACACCAGGGAATCTGGCGGAAAAATTCCCCTCCCCATGGACAAATCCTGCCGAAAGTTTACTCCGGGCAATTACCCTAACATCTCCACGCTTTAAACTGAGTCAGTTAACAGAAATCAAGACATATAAAAAAAAGAAAAATTCGTACAGGAATTCTGGCCATTTCCTTTAGTATAAAAATTTCCCTGAAAAGTTCACTCCCTGGAAACTTCTATCTCCATGGACAATTCTCCCAGTGCAAAATCCACCTAGCAGAAAGTTCGTCTTCCCCTACCCACCCGAAAGATGTATGCATACTTCCCAATAACAAACACGATACGTAAACAATGGGCAAACTTTATGACAAAGACCTATCCCCAGAGGTTTTGGGGGGTCATGTTATCTCCAAATATATAGTTATAGGGTCTTTTAAAAATGCTGAACAAAATAGCTTTCTCAGAATTTTGATCAGACGATTCTGAAAAAAAAACTGGCGTGAGAGGGGGCCTAGTTGCCCTCCAATTTTTCACTGTAAAAGGCACTAGAACGTCTCATTCCCGTTAGAATGAGCCCTCTCCCGACGTTCTAGGCGCACTGGGTTGATACGACAACCCCTGGTGAAAAAAAAAAAAAATTAAGACGCTTCCGTTATCTTTCTTCTGGCAAAAGATACAAATTCCACATTTTTTAGGTAAGAGCTTGAAACCTCTACATTAGGGTTTCCTGATACGCTGAATATGATGTGATTTTCATTCTATGACGGGTGTTCCCCCTTTTTCTCAAAAATCAGGCAAATTTTCTCTGGCTCGTAGCGTTTGATGGGTAGGATTAAACTTAATGAAACTTATATATTTGAAATCAGCATAAAAATCCTGTTCTTTTGATATATCTATCAGTATGAAAATTATATTTTTTAGAGTTTCGGTTCCTAATGAGTCGGGTCGCTCCTTACTAACAGTTTGTTACCATGAACTGTTTAATTGACAAATACACTTAAACTTAGGAACTTTTGCTGGGATTCCAAAACTGAAATACGTAACCCTAGAGGATGGAAAAAATTTAACAAGGTAGAAAAAAGAAAGACACATGAAAGCAGTTTAAGATGATTCGGCACTTTAAAATGATTTTCTGGCCCTCAGCGTCGGTTGACTGTCTCAAAGACAAAAAGTTCATTAGCAAATTCTCCCAGATAACTAGCCGTCATCGAAAGTAATTGAGAATCTGTGGTTTGACAATATAATTTGATGGAAGAAACCATTAAATTTCACGTAGCCTGTGTTGGCAAGGTTTTCAATCAAAGGGAGTAGCGCCACAGAGAACTCCCAAAGCTAAAAATTGCTCAAATAATATTTCCTTTCAGCTGATTCTAGCGTTTCCCAAGCAGGTATGCTAGAACATTTCTAAGGACTACCCTTTCCTGAACTTGAGAAATTCTACTCTGTTTAATTAAAAAAATAAATCATACTTTCTAATGATAAGTTTCAATAAAACTGAATATCTATATCTTAGACAAAAATTGGGAAATGCTAAACGGTTTTCTAAGATTTCCAGGATAGTAGGTGTCGGCTTTTAGCTTTATGTTGTTCATTCGGATCTCTTATTCCAAGCTCTACAAGATATGGTAAGATCACCCAATCAATTATAAATAGTTCGGACAAACAAACTAAAAAAGTTTATAATAGACGAAACAGGGTAATCCTTTAAGGTATTGTTGTTTTGATCTGACCCTATTTTTAGGAGTTACTGGCTATTGTATTTTTCAATATTGGACGTGTTCGTCTCTTACTAGGTTGCAAGCTACCGCTGCAACCCGGATATTGTAGCTTCAATTGACAAGTCAGATTTTGCATTAACCCCCTAGAAAATTACTACATTTCCTACAACTACATTTACATGCTTTTTATAATGTTGAAATCCTATTTTGACCTTTGTATGCAAGATGATGTTTATAACATTTGCTAATAAAATGTTATAGAAAAATGCAGTCTTTCCTAAAAAAATGATTATATTTTTAAAATTATGTTTGTTAATTACGAATGGGCTTTTAAATTAATCAGCTTCCTTTCAAATGAGCCATTAGACAGCTCTGTGATGTTCCAGTGCCCCGCTAGCTGCTGAGGAAAAGAGAGAAAAAAGATGCCGTATATGCAGAACATTGCAGTTCAAGCAAATTTTCTTGTTTTTCAAGCCAATAGATTTTCCTCGTTATTCAAGCCAAGTAACGGTAAGTTTCCTATATAAGGGTCTCGGACAAAACAGTTCTAATAGAGTAATTATTGTTTTGATCTACTTTAGAAGTTATGGGCTATTGTATTTCTTAGTATTGGACGTAATCGTTTCTTACTAGGTCGTGAGTTACCGCTGCAACCCGAATTTTCTACTCAAGAGTTATACAAAAATATAGTTTTTCGTAATAATTTGATTCTATTTTAAAATTTATTTTTGTGAAATTACTAAAGGTTTTTAAATACATCATTTTCCTATAAAATTAGCCACTAAACAGCTCTCTATAATTTTCCAGTTTCCGCTAGCTGCGAAGAAGAAAAAAACGAAAGAAAAAAAGATACTATCGATGCGACATATCGTAGTTTCAGCCACTTTTCTTGTTTTCCCCGCCAATAGCTTCCTCGTTATTAAAGCCAAGGGACAGTAAGTTTCCTATTTAGGGTTTTCAAACATGGCGGTTCTTATAGTATAATTTTGTTGTGATCTGACACTATTTTTTGGATTTATGGGGTTTTGTAGTTTTTACTATGGGACTTGATCGTCTCTTACTAGGCTCATAGCTACCCCTGCAACCCGGATTATGAAATCCAATTATAATAGCAATATCTACATGCTTTTGATTATGTAAAAAATATTATTTTGATCTTCATATAAAGGTGATGTTAATAACATTTGTTACTACAGTGTTGTACAAAAATGCAGTTTTTGGTAAAAAATTGATTCTATTTTAAAAACTATTTTTTTCTAATTACAAAAGGCACTAGATGTAGCGATTTCCTAAACCGCTATTTATGATTTTCAAGTGTCCCGCTAGCTGCAGAGAAAGAAAAAAATGGAAAAAAGATGCCGTCAATGCAGAACATCGTGCTTGGAGCAACTTTTCTTGTTTTTTGGGCCAATGAATTTTCCTCGTTATTCAAGCCAAGAGACAGTTAGTTTCCTATAAAGGGGTATTGGACAAGGTGACTCTAATAGTGTATCTTCTTTTGATCTAACTCTATTTTTAGGAGTTATAGGTTTTTGTATTTCTTAGTGTGGGACGTGATCGTCTCTTACTAGGTTGTTAGCTACCGCTGCAACCCGGATTCACTTCAGATCATATATTTTTATGTTTAAAGTTATACCCACAAAATCACGCGTCAAGTAGTTAGAAACTATCAGAAAACAAAACTAATTTTCAAATTTTCAGGTATTTTTCTAGTTTGAATTGAAACATTAAAATTATTGCTCAGACACCATACTTCGTAGAAAATTGATTCTATTTTTTTTGGAAACTTTTTTTTATTACAAAAGGCACTAGATGTAGCAATTTCGTTTCAAATTGGCCGTTAAACAACTCTCTATGATTTTTCAGTGCCTCGTTTTTTAATCTGACTCTATCATTAGGGGTAATGGATTTTTTATTTCTTAGTATAGGACGTGATCGTCTCTTAATAGGCTGCTAGCTACCGCTGCAATCCGGATTACTATCCTCAAGAGTTCGGTCCTTACTATAACAAACAGGTAAAAACCTATGCCTTTTCTCATTTGAATCAATAAGAGACGAACCTCAGACAATCAGGCAGCTATCCATATTTCCAATGAACTATGTAATTTCTTTTACTCGTTCACTTGAGACTATCCCTTGTTCACTTGTTCATCCCTTGTTCATTATTTGATCACTTGAGATGATCTTTTCAATGTTTAAAGTTCTACCCGTAAAATCACTTGTCGACTAGTTAGAACCTAACAAAAACCAACTAATTTTTAAATTTTCAGGTATTTTTCTAGTTTGAATTAAAGAATTAAACGTATTACTCAGACACCATACATATTTTTGGAGTTTAACGCTCACTACATAAAGATCATTTCAGGATTATTAATAAAGCCGATAAAGGCAACACTGTAGTTGTATTGGATTCAGATGATTACAACAAAAAAAGTCAGAGAAATTTTAAAGGATTATAACACATATCAACAATTAGCAACCGATCCCACAGAAAAATTTATCCAGGAAGTCCAAAAAGAGATTTCTTATCTAAAAGGGAAAGGTGAAACCACAAATCAATTGTACAAAAGGTTTTACCCAGGTGGGTGCACGGCTCCTCGTTTTTATGGTCTTCCTAAAATTCATAATCCCGGTAATCCATGTCGACCCCTTGTTTCCTCGTTTAATTCTCATACAGTAAAAATAGAGAAATTCTTAGCAGTTGTATTTCGCCCACTAATTCAGGCTTAAAAATCCTATATTAAAAATTCTGCTGATTTCGTTGCCAAGGTAAAGAAAGTTTCGGTTAAACCATATACAAGAATTGGCAGTTTTGATGCGGATTCAATATATACCGATTGTGATTCCTCAAAAGGCCGAACTGGTTTTGGAGCATAAACTCAGTTCTAACCCATCTATATCAGAAAAATCTACACGTTCAAATCAGACACTTCTTCCCCTTACATCCCTATGCAACAGAACTTCTTTTTACTTCCAATACAGAGTCATTTTTGTAGACAGAATTATGAGCTTCCAATGGGCGCCCCCCTTTCACCAATAGAGGTTGATATCTTCATAGAAAACCTTGAAGAAAGGGCTATTTTGCAAAGTTTTTGTAAACCTAAATTTTGGGTTCGTTTTCAAGATGATATTTTTTTATTTGTGGGAGCACGGTGAGGATTCTCTGGGGTCTTTCCTTCACTTGCTTAACTCCTTGGATCCAAAATATAAATTTACTCAGGAATCAGAGGTAGGTATGCGTCTTTCTTTCTTAGATGTCCTGGTGCACCGAAATGATACATGTTTCGAGTTTGGGGTCTACACAAAACTTACACATACTGACCGTTACTTAAATTATTCCTCTAATCATTCTCCTGCTTTGAAAAGAGGAGTGGTCACTTCTCTAGTTGACAGAGCATTGAAAGTTTGTTCACCACGTTTCCTGGATTCAGAGCTCGACTACCTTAGAGATATTTTATTTGGGAATGGTTATCCAATTAGTTTAATAAATTCTGTTATTGTAAAACGTATTAAAAATTATCAGATGGTGACACAGTAAACACAAATCAAAGGGAAAATTCAGTTTATCTGTGTCTACTGTACGTTAAAGGGTTTTCAGATTATATTTCCAAAAATCTAAGGAAAAATAACATTTACACTTACTATAGACTTAGAAAAACTATCAGTTCCCAAATTTATCAAGGTAAAGACCATATCCCGATAGTTTAAAACTCTGGTGTCTACTGAATTCCTTGCTCTTGTGGTCTTTGGTACATCGGAAGAACTGATCAACGACTTACAGATAGATTACTAAGCATTCTACCTCAATTAGTAACACCCTTAAAAAGCGGAAAAAAGCAGAAAATTTTGACTCTGTCCTTGCAGAACCCATATTTAATAACCCAGACCATGCTGTTTTATTTAACAAAGCTAGCCTAATTTCGCATGACAAAGGTATTGTCCAGCATTACAGAGAAGCCATTGAAATTTATAAATACCGACATTTAGGTCTAGCTATGAACAGAGATTCAGGTGATTTAAGGATAAATGAGTCGTATTTCGGTTTTCTCAAAAGAGAAGCCGATACTTTAGTAACCCCTGGAATAAACCTGAACCATCTTCAAAATCACATAATCAAACACGTCAACAACCCCTTATGTCTCAAAGGGTATCCACAAGAAATGCAATGGTTAAAATCAGAAATCAGGTAACGTAGTTCTCCAATTTATTTAATTCCTGGTTCGTTTGTTTGAGTGAATGAATTTTTTATTTTATTTCTCAGTTGTTCGTTAGTATCCGCCGATGGCAGTTCATAATTTTTTGGATTTTGTGCAAATCACGGATATTGGCAATGACTTTTTTTTATGGTTGTTAGGTATTTGATTTTAATTCTTATAATTTTTGATCTTTTATTGAATTTTATATATCTTTTAATTTTTTTCTGTTCTTTTCATTGGTTTTGAAATGGGTTTTGTTGACTTTCCACGTTTTTTTCTCTTCGGCATTTTCCTTCATTATACAATTTGTTCGCGCTGAAGAAGAAAGGCGGTTGTTCTCTGGAAATATTCGCTTTGTGTGTTTCTTTAGTCTTTTCGTTTGGCCTTTAAAAACCCCGCCAATGTGGTCTAAGAAATTATTTCTCCATTTACAGTAGACCTAATCGCTATTTGTTTTAAGTTTGACACTATACACAAGCTAATTTATACTCGTTTTAATTGTTCAACTCTTTCCGCACTTTCAAGAAAAAACTATATTTTGAAATCATTTTTACATCATATTGTACATACACATGGGACCAGTGCCCAGATCACAACATTAGGTCAAAGGATTCATTTTATTCAATTGTTGCAACCTTGAGAATCTCAGAAACTTTCGTCATTTAGAACAGCTACAAAAACATTTGATCCGTAAACTATTTAATAAAACCTCAAGTATTAAAGCGGTTTACAAGCCCTCTGAATTTCACAAGCAACACCAGTTATTATTATTTTACTTTTTGATTTTTATGTAAATAAATATTGGCTAGTTGTTCTCGGAAAATCTTCATGTCAAGACGAAATTTTTTTTCCATAACACAAATGTAGTTATCTACACCGTGAATCAGCTTTGAAGGGGTTTTTCACACGAATGGTAACAGCTTAGTGAATCTTAGATACCAAAATCTAGTTTAAACTTCTTCAATGTAGTTTAATTGAAAATTTTCATGTGACACAAAAATACTCCAAACTTTGACAAAGCCATCAAAAGTATGTAGATTGATCTGCAACGGTTTAGAAAATTCACAGGGAATACAGACCAGGAACTAGTCCACAGCATCTCACACATGACAGGCAAAAAATAAGTTAAATTTGATCTTTATATTTTGGTATAGAACATTAGCTTACCCGTCGCACATTGGTGGGATCCTGAAAGAAAGGAAATTCAAAGAAATCCTCCCCCCCCCCCGGAAAATTCTCCCCTGCAGAAAACTCCCCTAGGGAAATTCTTATTCGCGGAAAATTCTCCCTCGCATAATGATAACGATCATATTTCTTAATTTAATAGAATTTGAAAAATTATTCACTGTGGAAAACTCCTCCCGCAGCGAAATTACCTCCCCGTCGCTGAAAATCCCCAGAGTGAATTCATCCCTCCCCGCCACGGGAAATTGTCTCCCCCCGATAATTCATACCTCCCCAACAATTCTCTCCTGGAAAATTTCCCTTACATGTAAAATAACGATCGTCTGGGATTATTAATTTACCCGCCGGGTGTTTATGGATAAATAATATCCAGAAAATATGAATAATGTCAACGGAAGGTTTTGTACCTAAAACCTTCGCAAGAGCATACTCAACAACTACTTGATGGATTTTGCATCAATGTAGCCACTTCCTTTTAAAACAAAAAGAAAGAAGAAAATAGTTGCTGTGGAAATTTTCGGGGTCAAAACATCTATCTACTATAAAGCCCAGAAAACAGTAAAGCAAAAAGGCTTTCTTAGTAAAATAACAATGTTGCCAAATGTTGGCCAATTTCAGCGAGCCTCACAACACCACTTTTTCAACGTACCCCTTGTCTGTCCTGCTCTTCGACAGCGCGAGATCTCCGTAGCTGATTAGCCAATTTCCTTGCCTTTTCAGACGCCATCATTTTCATTCTTCGTTCAAATAAAAGTCGCATGTGAAGTAAGTTAACATGACTTCTTAAGAGCGAGGGATCATCCCATTCATCTATAAAAAAAAGAAAAAAACAAAAAAAAACTCTAAAATTATTGAAAAACGAAAAAAAGAAGAAATAAATTATATAGTAGGAGCTCTGTGATTAATCCATAGCAAAAAGTTAGATTATACTCTGTCGGACAGAGCCAGAATTCAGCTTGAAATCTATTCTAGCTAACTAGGATAACACAGCTTTTCAGCTTTTGAATTTATTTCATTTTGAATTATTGCTTTTCAGCTTTTGAAAGCTGAAATAAAACTAGATCCAAGAAAAAAAGAAGTCATGAAAGTATAGTTGCGATTACAATTGAGAAGAAAAAAGGAAAAATCCACAAGAAAACAGATAAAGCTGACATTGACATGACATTTTGTTTCGCAAGATATTTTGAAATGCGAAATGAGAAATTAAATAATATTGAAATAAAAAATGGATATATAATACCAATTATGCCAAAATGCATATAAAATCACTTTTACATCATTTGATCTTGGATAGGTCAAGGGTCTGCTTCTTATAGAGGGCCCATTGCCAATGCTGCATGCTGCATTAGTTTGTGTTATTTAAATACTTTAGTTTCAACTGATTTCTACGGCTTCTTGTCCCATCAACGCAAACCTATGAAAAAAAAACAGACGTGAACCTGACTACATTTTCGAATTCAATATACAAAACCGCATTAGAAAGCTTTTTCAGACTATGAGTTTTTTTTTTCTTTTACTATAAAAAACCACCCGATTGATACCAATAATTTTAATAAACAGTTACGCAATACAATGAGTAAAAATTACAGCAATAAAAAAATAATGCTGAGATTGTATTTAAGAACTGGGCAAAGAAAGTACAACTAAAATCATCAAATTCCAATTCTTGAGAAGGAGAAGTCCAATTTGTTCCTTATTGCAGGAAAGACAGAAAGGCAGACAACCAACAAAATAAGTATTTCCTCTGAATTTTGGAAGGTACAGGAGAGCAAATGGATTTGAATAAGGTCGAAAATTGAGTATTTAAGGCGAAAACCATAAGCAAAACCATGCATGATACAGAATCCAGGGAAGAATGAGGAGTAAATGCTAGACGCGTTTGCATTTAAACTGAATGTCTAAAAGTTGTTTGAGTTTGGGCCTATTTGAGTTTGTCGCTTCCATGTATTATCGTTTAGATGTCATAAGCCCCGTTAAATAATATATCCAATCCAATTTACTTCTTGACAATGTTGTGGAAGTAATTAATTACAAGCATTTAAATACGTGTTTAGTTACCTTTCGAAGTATTTAAATACGCATCTAATTACAAATTAGATCAAGTAATTTAAATACATATTTAATTTTTTTTTCTGTATTTAAATACAAATTAACGTTTCCTAATATTCCTTAATACTTTTGTCTATCAAACACAGTTTTAAAAAGTATTCACTGTTTTTCTGAGCAAACCATTTTTCTGACGGATTTTGAGACGATAATTTGGCAAACTTTTCAAAAATAAAGTCATCATGGCGGGCATCGAAGGGCAAACCACTCCAATTGTTCTGGATGGGAAATTCTTCAGAATAAAAAGTGTTCTTGATGATGAAAAAGTTGTAGCAGTTTGTGAATCTTGTCCAAGCAAGGAAATCAGAGGATCAGTTTCTGCAACCTCAAACTTCCATCTGCATTTGAAGGTAAGTCAGCTGCAGATAGGTTGCTTTATAGTGACCTTTGTTTCACCTTTTTTAAAAGTAGTATGTTAACCTAGTTAGAACCGAACTTTTAGCCCTTCGTCAGAATATCTCTAGTTGTGCTTCAGCAGTAACCCTTGAGATTTTTAGTAGGGTAAGATACCCAGTAGTTGACCAGCTAATCCACTCTTTAATAGCTAAATCATTGTAAAATCTCTACATGACACCTAGACATTGGATTGTTTCACCATTGGATGTATCAAAATCTTTTTAAAAAGTATGTGATTTGCTTCAATATTTAAACCATAAACAACCCTCAAAATTTCAAATAACTGATAGACATCGTGGAGCCTATCTTGGCCATATATTTAAAGCTTGAACCTAGTCTTAGACAATGCTAATCTTTGAGACAGGATCTTAAAGTTTGAACAACACGTCTAAATGACACACATAGGCCTAGTCCACCTTGGATGGACTTAATCTAAGACAAGTGCTGTGAAACAGCAGGGGTATAATTTGCTATGGCCTGGAGGGGGGCAACTAGCCCTCCCAGACCTCGGTTTACCCAACTTTTATTCTTTGTCAGAACTGTCTCTAGTCTTGTTCTAATTGTAACCCGTGAAGATTTCAGTAAGGTAAGATGCCCAGTAGTTTGCCAGCTAATCCACTCTTTAACAGCTAAATCCTTGTAAAGTCCCTATGATACTACCTAGAAATTGGATTGTTTCACCATTGGATGTGTCAAATTTTATTCTTGAAGAAATAAACATTGGAAGCTGAAGTTTTCACCATTAAGTCTGTCATGTTTCAGTTGCCATACTGCCTAGTCAGTCCAAGCTAAGTGGGCTTTCTAGTTTTAGCAAACAACCAAAATAGATCATAAAAACACTAAAACCAATGGTACAACCAAACCAAACCTAATCACAGACAAGCTTGCTGAAAAACAGATACATTTTTCAATGATTTTGTAAGCCTGCCTGTGGTCAGGCAGCCTTGTCCGAATTTAGTTTTTTTTTTGCAATATGTGTGTCTGAGATAAGGCAGTGCTCATGCACGGGGGGATGTGCCCTATGTAATGGTCAAAAGTCACATTGTGATCTATTTTACTCCTATCCTATGCATTATGCAAAGAAAATTAATAATCAAGTTACAGCCTTCTCCTGGTTTAAGACCAGCCTGCACTGGGCAGACAAGGACAGGCTCTTCAGATCTACTAAGACTCTGGAATCTCAACTGTTGAGTTCCTAACTACATTTGTATAGTTAGCTTTTTAAGATCTTGATTAGGAGGAAACCCACAGGAACACTGTACTGAAGGCCAGCTATATTTGTAGAGTAGGGATATTTTAAAACAACAAAAGTTCAGTAGCAAAGGAAAAAAATTCCATTAGTTGTCATTGTTAGTATCCAGTCTTTTGAAGTAAGGAAAGCATTTTAAAGTGTTTTAACTGGACTGATTACTGAGGTTAATAAAATTAAACTGAAATGATGAATATCAGTGTCATACAAAGTCTAAGGCACTAAAATTAGGTGGAACATAAGCCTGAGAAAATCTTAGTCTATACTTCAAGGTTTTACTTCTTATCAGGCAAATAATAAAATTGGGTTAAAACAAAGACTCAGGTGGAGATGAGACAGGCGATAAGCATACAAATGCTTAACTTCATCTGATGGCAAATAGACTTGTAAATGTCTACTTGCCAGTTTTTTCTTTCTACTGGTTGTGACCCTTTGCATAACAAGTTTTTTTCCTCTCCTAAAGCTGAAATGTTACCTAAGCAATTTTAAAAGTATTCCTTCAACATTAAAAACAAGGTTTGAGAAGCAAAATGACTTTTAATTCAGATAAGAATAATTAGTCAGTCTTTTGGATGTAATATGTAAAAGAATCGCTTTAGAAGGCTCAGACAACAGCAGGATGAGCAAACTGTAATGAGATTCAGGCTAAATCTAATATTAAAGATCCTCCCAAATCAGGGTTCATAATTTTCAATTTCAGACGTGTCAGTGCACGTAGCCCTGGAGAAGAGGTTTTGGACATCTACTTCCCTGCTGCTAGACTAGCTTGCCTGGTTTTGTAACAGAAAATTCAAAAGAAATATAAGAATAGCTGCCAAATGGTGAATGAAAAGAAAAGTACAACTGTTCACATACGCTTTATTTCTGTCTAGATGAACTGAACAAAATAAACAAATTGTTACTAAACTCTGTCCCACTTGTAGATTGCTCCGGTGAGGTTGTTTCTTTTTGTTTTTATTTACTTACTTTTTTAGCTGGTCAGTGATGAACCATAGATTTTTTTCCCACAAAAAGAACACGCTTGCTAAAGATCAAACTTTGTACACCTGATTTGACATATTTACGAAATAAAACGAAATGAAAATGTATGTCTGTAATTTATTGCTTTGTCAGGTAGGTGTCTGAAATGTCTGAAAGCGTGTCTAAAAAAATTTCATTTTTTAGCGTGTTCATCCATCACTGGCTCATGATTTTTAAAGTACAAGGAGATCCAGGAGAAAACAAAATAGAAGAAAAAGCGTGTTTTAACAGACACCCTTGATGGTAATGAGTCAGAGACGTCAGAGTCAGGAGAGGATGTCAAACCTCCAAGTCAACCTGAGGTCTTAAGGATTGCAGCAGGATTCTGAATCCATGACAAAACAGCCTCCTAGAAAAAGAACTCCAAGCAGAGGTTTCTTTGAAAAAAAAGCCAAGTGAACTTTCTCAGAGACAAATTGATGATATCATAGTGGACTACATAATTAAAGAAACGCGGCCTCTTATCACTGTGGAGAAAAAAGTTTTGAAAAACCTTGTGCAAGGCTTGGCTCCTTATGCAAGACTTATGTGTCGAGACACCCTGTCTACTCGTATAGACCAGTGATTCCCAGAGATGATGATAAATCTGAAGAAGAAACTTGCTGACTTGGATTTTGTGTGCACTATAGCAGATACATGGACTGCAAATCATAAGAGTTATATTGGTGCTACTGCACACAGTCTAAACGATGAACTTAGTCGAGGGTCAGCTGCAATGGCTTGTCAAAGATTCAAAGCATGATTATTCTTCTTGTGATGATCATCTTAACAAGATTCACGAAATGTGGTCTCCTGTACACAAAAATTGTGAAAACTATGACAGACAATGGCATTAATTTCTTGAAAGCATTCAGGGAACTTGCATATCCAGTCAGCCCCACTGACACTATGCCTGAAAGAAATGATGATAATGAAGATTCTGAAAGCGAAAATGACACCTCAGTAATCGTTTCAGTTGGAAATTTGCTCGCCTTACAGAGAGAAAACTCAAATGAAGCAGAAGAATCTGGAAGTGAATGTTACTTACCCCCTCACTTGCGTTGTGCAAGCCACACATTGAATCTTGTTGCTAGTAAAGATAGTGAAACAGCCATGTCAAATGTGCCGTATAAAAAACTGTACCAAGCTTCAATGGGGAAGTGTCAAGCACTGTGGAATGCGACAAGGCAGAGCTCGAAAGCTTCTGATAAAGACAAAGATTTAATGTCAAAGCAGCTGATTGTTCCCAATCCAACACGGTGGAATTCTCGACATGATGATGTGAAAAGGAATGTTGAAGTGTGAGACAAGATTGGGCAGGTTGGCACCACACTAAACCTACCAAAGTTCAAATCGATTGAGCTTGAGTTTCTCGAGGAGTATGCCAAGGTAACTGAGCCTGTCGCCAGAGCACTTAACATACTACAGGGGGACAAGAACTGTTTTCCGGGAATTTTATTGCCCACGTTGATTGCATTAAGAAAGAAAATGATGATATGAAACAAAACCGCTCTATCAAGCACGCACAACCTCTCGTGAAAGCGATCTTGGATGGTTTAGAGAACCGGTTTCCACACGCTTTTACAATGCAGCTATGCGAACCTAGTTTTGAGGAGCTAGCAATAGCTAGTGGAAGCCACCCTGCTTTCAATGGAAGATGGATACCGGAAGATATCCGTGACAGAATCATTGATGTGATTTGTGACAAAATGAAACATATTTTGTTAGCCAACGCTGATGATCATTTGACTGATTGTGATGCCGAGGACAGTAAAGTATCATCGATCGATTCTAATGACTCTTTTACTTTCGACAGTGATGGTCTTGGGACGAATACGGATTCTTCTTTTGGTTGTAACATGAAAGTTCAGTTATTGAGGTTCAAGGACAATAAAAACCGCTCGATTCAGTCTCTGAAAGAATTTCCGGACGTTGTAAGAGTTTTCCAAAAGTTCAATGCTGCCATACCATCGTCTGCTCCAGTAGAACGTCTCCTTTCTGCTGGGAGTTCAGTTTTCACTGCAAAGCGGAATCAGTTTGGAGATAAGAAGCTTGAGAAATTTTGTTGCTAAAAGCAAACTCCCAACTTTGAAAATTAATTTTGTAAAAATGCTTATCATAAATGGTACTCTTTGAGAAAAAGATATTTTGTAAGTTCAGTAATTTGTATTTTAAATACGTATTTTGTAATTAAATACAAATTACTTCCCTGGCAATGTATTTTCAATTACTAATTAATTACTTTATGGTATGTGTAATTTGTGTTTGTAATTAACTGCATTTGAAAAGCATTCCCACAACACTGCTTCTTGAATACACGCATTTATATAGCAGTAGTATGCATAAACGTAAGTATTTCTACATATGTTTTATCATTTAGACATTAATTCTATTTTTGAATTCAAGTTGGAGCTAAAGGGTTCTTATTTAACATAGTTTGTAATCGCTAAATTATACTTCTGCATGAAGGACAATTTGGCTAACCCAAGGTTACGTCGTGAGTATAGATTATGTATAGTCTATATTGCATCTCCACGCCCTTGGTTTCACACGTCACAAGTGGTCACAAGTCACACGTCAGAAATTAGCTTGACTTCTTGCTAGAATTTACAAAACTGCAATTATTATAGAGGCTTGTAGTTTTAATGAGAGAGTAGGATTTTTAAAAGTCGTGTCATAAGGGCTACGCGTCCAAATTATTATGTCATAATACAATTTTTTTATATTTTCGTACAATTATCGTTGAATTTACCTGTATTACGCACTTTGAAAGTTAACCTTAGAAGTTGAAACCCTGAAGTAAAACCTCTAGTTTGAGTCGCATATTCTAGGTGGTAACTTATCTTATATATAGTAAATTGATAATAGTAATTTATTTTTACCCTCTCTACATAACAAAGATGCACTAAGAGGAGTGTGAACAAAAAGAAAACGAAAAGGACACTGACGAAAATTAAGCACCAATACTGTCAAATTAACTTTTAAACACCCAATCAACAAGGGTCAAATACTATGAGAATTTTTCAATACTATGGATTTGATAAAAACAAAACATCAGTGGAAAATCGAAAATTGTACTCCAGCGGTTGACAAATCAACGTAAAAATTCATACAAATTTTGAAAAAAAAAAAAAAAAAAAAAAAAAAACCGTACCGTCAGGAGCCCAAATAGGGATACTGAGACAATGCTTGCAGAACCTAAAGAACAACATTCGGATTTGCTTTTTACCAGAGGTGGAGAAGAGTTTCCAAAAAGATTTCAAAATCAAAACCTGTGGTGCAAAAACAAGTTAAGATTGTCGACCAAGGGTTCTCTTTTCAAATTAGCCCTTTACCCTGACGAGAAGCCCGTTACGACACTAGGCACTTGATAGAGGAAAAATCAATGGAAAATCGACAATTCTATTGCAGCGATCAGCAAATCTACGAGACAGCTCTTCTATATTTTTACAAATCTCAAAAACACCGTACTGTCGGGATATTTAACTATTACGAGTCCAAATGAGGCTACTGGGAAAATACTTTCAAAAGCTAAAGAACAACGATAGGATTTGCTTTTTATCAGAGGTGGAGAAATGTTTCCAAAAGGGGTTTTCCTGTCAAATCGGCCTTTGCCTCTAGGAAGTTCTCTCTCAGCACATGGATTATTAGTGACCGTGTTGCCCGAATCAAGGTTCTGAATATAAGCCCTAGGCACCCAAGAGATTCAGAGGCCAAACTTGTAGCAGTACCAACCTAAATTTTTGAATCAGGAGGGTAACCAAAAACGAGGAATTCAGTTTTAGCACAAGAAACTGACAGCCCGATGTCAAACAGCTCGGCATAGAGGCTATTCACAGCAGCTTGCAGCGATTGCAATCGCGCTACCTAAATAAAGAACGATGTTGGCACAATGTATTATTTATTTATTTATATTTTCTTTAGACCAAGGTACTTCGTATCGACGGAGTTGTCGTAGAAACTTCGAAAAGGGCTCATTCGATTGGAAATTGGAGTGGCTTATACCCTTTTTAAGAGTCGCAAAGGAATCGGAGGCAACTAACACCCCTTCCACGCCCACCATTTCCCCAAACACATCTAATTAACATTTTGAGAGAGCCATTTTGTTCGGCGTAGTTGATTTCCAGATAGAAATTATTTTTTTGACGAGGACACTCCCCCCACCCTTGCCTTCAAGGCAAGGGTTGTAAGTTATGCCCTGGGGGCATATAAGGTTTTTATAGAAAGCATTGTTATAGAAACTTCAAAAAGGGCTAATTCAATTGGAAATTCAAAGGAGTTTGTGACCTTTTTAATAGTCGAAAGTGATTGAAGGGCAACTAACCCCCCTCTCATACCCACCATTTCCCCAAACACGTCCAATCAAAATTTTGAGATGGCCATTTTGTTTAACATAGTTGAAAGTTCTGGCAATTAGGTCTTCGAGGATGACAACCACCCACCCACAACCCTCAGGGCAAGGGTTGTAAGTTATATCCTGGGGGCATATAAGGGTTTTATAGAAAGCATTGTCGCAGAAACTTCAGAAAGTGCTCATTCGATTGGAAATTGAAATGGCTAGTGCCCTTTTTAATAGTCGAAAGTGATTGGAAGGCAACTAACACCCCTTTCACGCCCACCATTTATCAAAACACATCCAATCAAAATTTCGAGATAGCTATTTTGTTCAAAGTAGTTGAAAAGTCCGGAAATGTTATCTTTGAGAATGACATCCCCCCCAAATGTTGCCTTAAGACTAAATCAAAATGCACTGTGTTAATGCTGATTCCCAATAAGGCATCTCAGCAGTATCCCAAAAATGACTGAGGGTTTTATGTTCAAACTTTCGGGGTACTTCTGCTCTTAAAATTTAACCAAATCAAAATAGCGTAAGTTCATCCAAGTTATCAAAGAAAGTAAACAGATTTTTTTTTGCGAATGGCATCAAGTTTTCTATTTCAGGTCAACTAGAGGAGGTATGAAACTAAATCAAATAATACTATTTGTGTCCAGATTTTTAAAAGGGTGTATGTTTAAAAAAATTGCTGAAAATTTTTCTCCAGCATACAAATAGCAGGCCAAACTAAAACGAAAAGATTTAAAGTATTATTTTCTTTTTCCCTGAAAAGACTATCTTAAGGCAACATTTAATTTTTAAACATAATGGGCAAGGGGATGGTGGGCGTGGGAGGGGGACTAGTTGCCCTCCAATCACTTTTGACTATTAAAAAGGGCATTAGCCCTTTCTATTTTCAATCGAATGAGTCCTTTTCGAAGTTCCTACGACAACTCCTTCGATACGAACTGCCCGTGTCTAAAAAAAAAAAAAAAAAAAAAATACATTGTACCCACATCGATCTTTACTATAAAAATGTCAAGCCTTCCAATCACTTTCGACTATTAAAAAGGGGACTAGCCCTTTCAATTTCCAACCGAATGAGCTTGTAACTCTGTTCGTTTTATATGTCACTATAAAACAAACAGAAATTAATTAAAAAAAAAATTTTCCACAAAATAAGTTTTTCAAAGAAAAGTAAAGAACTCCATTACACCAAAAAGTAAAATTAAATAATCTACCAAGCGTGAAACTAATACAAATCAGCATCAATAAATAAATGAAACCCAAAAAAACAGAAATTACAATAAATAACCGAGTGAAACTCAAAACGAACATAAATTAACATGAGTAGGGCTCAAAACCCCTATGCCTTCCCAAGGCCAGAACATAATTTGTACTTTACTGAAAAAAAATACAAATGAATGTGCATTCTCAGTTTAATATACATATACTGATATTTAGTAATCAAAATGTTAATATTATTTGATTTATTAAAGTTATAAAAGTAAAAATTTTTATATTTTTTTCTGTTTTTTTTACTTTCTACTGTCCTCACAAAAAAAAGAAAAAACAAGATTAGTCCATTTTGCGTCTATATAGAATATATGTAAGTTAGAATGTAATAAGAATATACACGAACACCGCGAAAAAATATGCCATTTTTGAGAAAAAAGAACTCCCTGAAATGCGATTTCCGAATATTTAATTTCCTTGTGCTTCAGCATAATTCAAAGGAGATAAACCTTTTTTTTTTTATTAGCGACTTAGATTTTTTTCATGGCAGAGCAATACACATTTTAATCTGAACTCGCTACGAACGGCGGGAAAAGATTAAGTTATTTTCTTCGAATACTTCCCAATAATCAGGACAAAAGATTCCACACACATTTGCAAAGCTGTCAAATTAAGGACACTGAACGAAAAAAAAAAATTCAGACAGAGGTTTTGAAACTCCTAACTTTCCTAAGAAAAATTCACACTTTATTAATCGATGAGTGTTCGGTTCTCTGTTTTACCTGATCATCCGAAATTAGACATTTTTCTCGGGTCCCTTTAGCTCCCTTGCGATTGGCCTTCAATCCGGCGGAAAACACATACTTTTAATTCTCTTTCCATTTAAACGTTTAAAATTCTGGGGTGTTGCTTAGGTTCACAAGACCGCTTGCTTAGATTTACACAGGATCGCTTGTGCTAGAGCAATTCTTCTGACAGCTTTTATTTTTGGACATCTTATAGCACAAATTGCCCAGAACAAATTATGTACCTGGGGTCGCTTTTAAGAAAATATATAGGCTATATATATATATATATATATATATATATATATATATATATATATATATATATATATATATATATATATATATATGAGAACAAAAATTTAATTCTAAAGAGAATGATTTCTTATAATGAAATCTAAAATCCAATATATTACCAGTTACATAATTATCCAGTATTACTAGAGCTAAATCCATACATCAATTGACCTTTAGCCTACCAATTGAAACTTGTTTGAGGGGCCATTCAAGGAGTCAAATTTATCATGGCTCATGGCTTCTTTCCCCTGATGGAGGGCTAAATGACTTCTTTGCACCGACTTTTTTTCTTATGAGAATATAGATTTGAACATTTCACAAGTGTTTTGAGGGAAAAAAACAAAATCGAACTTTTGGGTTACCATAATTTGGTTTAAGAGAAAACAAAAATATAATAAACAAATAAAAACACTAATTTTGTCTATTTTACTACATTAGATTATAACAATGATATTGAAGAAAGGTCGGGGTATCCTGTAGTTTAGGGAAAGAGGATTGTTTTCCTTCAACCCTGAACAAGAAGAAAAAAATCATGGAAGGGCGGAATTTTTTACTAATCACGACACGTGCAATATGATCTTTTTTTAAGCAATAAAACCCCCCACAGTTTCTCCAGAAGATGTCCTTAAGCTTGTACCCTGTCCGAGAAAGCTTCTTACGGATACTGTTTTACGCGTATTCTCAGCGGTTCTTTGGCTTTTAGTTATTCGTTCCTTTGGTAAACATTTTTCGTCAACGGAATACTAGTTCTTTGTGCATTTTCCCCCCAATCGTTTTATCCACGGAGAAAGAATGCAGCACATACAACAGAATTACTTATGTTATTAGAATTGTTCAGGCAATATCATCATTGGAAAGTCCGTTTGTTTTTTTCATTTCTTTGTTATTACGGAAAGGCAGCACCATACGTCATGTTGCAAAACATCTGGACAATCTTCGATTATATCGGGCATTTATCATTTTTGAATTAGAAACTGAAAATAAGTTGACGGACAAACATGGCAATACGAAAAATTTTTATTGCGACTTTTGGTTTCCCGCAAAATACTTATAGAATATTCAGGCTTATTTCTCGATAAGAAAAACAAAAACCGGGCGTAAAGAAGGTATTAAGCTGTCAGTCGGTATAAAGAAGTCATGATAAATTTGACTCCTTAGCTGGTCCTTCAAGGTTATTTGAAATCAACTCTGTAGATAGTTAGTAATCTATATATATATATATATATATATATATATATATATATATATATATATATATATATATATATATATATATATATATATATATATATATATATATATATATATATATATATATATATATATATATATATATATATATATATATATATATATATATATATATATATATATATATATATATATATATATATATATATTTCACTACAAAATATATATTTCATTTAAATCTACGTTTATATCAACTAGTACCAGAGACCCTATCTTCACTCGGTGAAAAGAATAACAGGTGAAAATCCAGTCTAAACTAACAATATGTTGAGTTGAAGACCCTACCTTCACTCGGTGAAAAGAATAACAGGTGAAAATCCAGTCTAAACTAACAATATGTTGAGTTGAATACAATTTATCTAAATGTCACAACTCATTTGCTCTTATCGTTCAAAAATCAATGGCCCTGTCCTGTTACATAGCACTAAGCAGGATGGGTAATTAATTAAGCAATTGCTGCATTAGATTTGATTAACCCAGGTCGGAAAGTTTAAAAGTCGTAATAACGCGATTACTATTCAGTCATACATATATATATATATATATATATATATATATATATATATATATATATATATATATATATATATATATATATATATATATATATATATATATATATATATATATATATATATATATATATATATATATATATATATATATTTTTATTTATATATATATATATATATATATATATATATATATATATATATATATATATATATATATATATATATATATATATATCAATCATTTCCGACTATCAAAAAGGGTACTAGCCCTTTCAATCTCCAATAGAATGAGTCCTTTTTGAAGTTTCTAAAACAACGCTTTCTATAAAAACTATATATGCCCCGAGAGCATAACTTATAACCCTTACCCTGACGGCGGTAACGGGATTGTAAGCTTCAAAGACCGAATTTCCAAAACTTTCAACTACGTTGAAAAAATCTCAAAATTTGATTGGATGTGCTTGGGGAAATGGTGGGCGTTAGAGGGGGGTTAGTTGCCCTCCAATCACTGTCGACAATTAAAAAGGGCACTAGCCCTTAGAATTTCCAATCAAATGAGACCTTTTTCAAGTTTCTATGACAAAGTTTTCAATAAAAACAGTATATGCACCCAGGGCATAATTTACAACCTTAGCTCTGAGGGCTGTGTAACCCTCAAAGACCTAATTTCTAGAACTTTCAACTATGTTGAACAAAATGGCTGTCTGGAAATTTTTATTGGATGTGTTTGGGGGAATGGGGAGCGTGAGAGGGGAGTTAGTTACCTTAAAATCACTTTCGACTATTAAAAAGGGCACTAGCCCTCTCGATTTCCAATTAAATGAGCCCCTTTTGAAGTGTCTACAACAACGCTATCTATAAAAACCTTGTATGCCCCCAGGCATAACTTATAACCTTTGCCCTGGTGGCTCTCGGGGGGTTTGTCATCCTCAAATACATAATTTCCAGAACTTTCAACTACGTTGAACAAAAAAAAAAACCTCAAAACTTTGATTGAATATGTTTGAGGAAATGGTGGGCGAGAGAGGGGAGTTAGTTGCTCTCCATTCACTTTCGACTATTAAAAAGGGCACTAGCGCTTTCAATTGCCAATCAACTGAGCCCTTTTTGAAGTTTCTACGATAAAACTTCCTATAAAAACCATATATATCCCCAGGGTATAACTTACAACCCTTGCCCTGAGGATTGCGGGGATGGGGGGGGGGGGGGTTGTCATCCTCAAAGACCTAATTTCCAGAACTTTCAACAACTTTGAACAAAATAAATATCTGAAAATTTTGATTGGATGTGTTTGGGGAAATGGTGGGCGTGAGAGGGGAGTTATTGTTATTCAATCAATTTCCACTATTCAAAAGGACTCTAGCCCTTTTTAATTTCCAATCGAATGAGCCCTTTTTGAAGTTTCTACGACAACTCCTTCTACAAAATCTTCATATGCCTCCAGGGCATAACTTACAACCCTTGCCCTGAGGGCTGTGTTGGGGGTAGTCATCCTCAAAGGCCTAATTTCCAGCACTTTCAACTACATTGAGAAAATGGCTATCTCAAAATTTTGATTGAATGTGTTTGGGGAAAAGGTGGGCGTTAGAGGGGGGTTAGTTGCCCTTAAATCACTTTCGACTATTTAAAAGGGCATAAGCCCTTTGAATTTCCTATCAAATGAGCCCTTTTTCAAGTTTCTATGACAAAGTTTTCAATAAAAACAATATATGTACCCAGGGCATTACTTACAACCTTAGCTCTGAGGGCTCTGGGGGGAGTGTCATCCTCAAACACCTAATTTCTAGAACTTTCAACTATGTTGAACAAAATGGCTATCTGGAAATTTTTATTGGATGTGTTATGGGAAATGGTGAGCGTGAGAGGGGGGTTAGTTACCTTAAAATCACTTTCGACTATTAAAAAGGGCACTAACCCTCTCAATTTCCAATTGAATGAGCCCCTTTTGAAGTGTCTACGACAACGCTATCTATAAAAACCTTATATGCTCCCAGGGCCTAACTTACAACCTTTGCCCTGGGGGCTCTTGGGGGTTTTTCAATCTCAAATGCATAATTTCCAGAACTTTCAACTATGTTGAACAAAATAACTATCTCAAAACTTTGATTGAATGTGTTTGGGGAAACGGCGGGCGAGAGAGCTCTCCATTCACTTTCAGCTATTAAAAAGGGCACTATCCCTTTCAATTGCCAATCAAATGAGCCCTTTTTGAAGTTTTTACAACGAAACTTTCTATAAAAACCATATATGCCTCCAGGGTATAACTTACAACCCTCGCCCTGAGAGTTGTGGGGGAGTGTCCTATTTAAAAAATTAATTTCTATCTGGAAATCAACTACGCCGAACAAAATGGTTATCTCAAAATTTTGATTGGATGGGTTTGGGGAAATGGTGGGCGTGGAAGGGGTGCTAGTTGCTTTCCAATCACTTTCAACTATTCAAAAGGGCAAAAGCCACTCCAATTTCCAATCGAATGAGCCCTTTTCGAAGTTTCTACGACAACTCCTTCGATATGAAGTGCCCTGGTCTAGAGAAAAAATAAATAAATAAATAAATAATACATTGTGCAAACATCGTTCTTTACTTAGGCAGCGCGATTGCGCTGCCTATGATTCGGACGAAAAAATTTATCAACAACAAAATTACATTTTGAAATTCCTATTTATGCTCAAAGCTTTCAACATTCAGGGACCTCTAATTTCAGCCAGTAGATAATACATGAAGAATATTAAAGGGGCAGGGAGGAAGAAACGAATTTTTCCGAAGTCATGACCTAATAAGATAATTTGTTTACACTGGAAAATGGTAGTATGCCAATTTTCAGATGAAAATTAAAGTTGCCATTTTCAAAAAATATAATATTATATTTTATAATGTTATATTATAAAAAATATAATATAACATTATATATAAAATATATATAACCCGGAGTCCGGTGGCTAAACCACAGGGCCCCGGAACGCCTACGCGGCATGTTTGTAAATACTAATTCTCATTGTCACTTCCCTTCT
Organism: Artemia sp. Qi Xiang Cuo; assembly: GCF_049724085.1. Classification (NCBI taxonomy): domain Eukaryota; kingdom Metazoa; phylum Arthropoda; class Branchiopoda; order Anostraca; family Artemiidae; genus Artemia; species Artemia sp. Qi Xiang Cuo. The sequence goes on from NC_142811.1 coordinate 33,016,307, forward strand.
AACCGCAGCCTCTTCTTGATATCAGGGCTGCCATAGGTTCGATACAACCACCTTGGGAAAAAATCAAATTCTTTCTGAAAGTTGTGACCTATTTAGATCGTTTTTGTGGCCATAAATGTCAATTTGCCAGTAAAAAAAAAAAAAAACATATGCAGCCGATTTCGAGGCCGGACCCCGGCACGGCTACGCAGCAGGGTTGTATATATTGATTCTAATTGTCGCTCGTATTCTAACCGCAGACAATGTGAGCCTCTTGTTGATGTCATGACGTCACCGTAGGTTCAATACGACCACACTGGGAAAAATACAAATTCTTCCTTAAAGATGTAACCTCTTTAGATAGGTTTTGTGGCCATAAATGTCAATATGCCAGTTTCAAGAAAAAAACTATGTAGCCGATCTCAAGGAGGGGCCCCAGCACTCGGCACATGATAAGCTTGTATTTATTGATTTTCATTGTACGTAACAACCTCCAAATGAATCACCTTTGTTTCCTTCACTTTCCTCGAGAAAATGGAGGGCTCCCAATGTAATACATATAACGTTGAAGGGTCCCAATGATTGTGATGGCGTTGTTCTTCTAACGTAATATTTCTTTCTTTTTCACTTTCATATTTGACTCGTTCTAGTTTTTGCTGTTGCTTGTCTCCTAATAGCACGATTCTTTGTTCTTCGCTTTATTCGTGACACGTTCTGACGCTCGTTTTCTCGCTATTGCTTGCAATTCTTGCTGCGGCTTATCTTCTAACCACATATTTCTTTGTTCTCACTGTGGCATATCTTTTAACCGCCAAATTCCTTGTTCTTCACTTTCTTTTTCATTCATTCTACTCTTCGACGTCGCTTGTCTTGTAACCGCATATTTCTTTGTTCATCATTTTGTTTTTTACTTAATTTACTTCTTGCTGTCGTTTATTTTCGAACCGGGCATTTATTTGTTCTTCACTTTTGTTTTTGGATTGTTGTAATTGCAGCTGACGCAAGTATTTTAACAGTAAATTTCTTTGTTCTTCATTTTCGTTTATCATTTCTTTTATCAATACACTTTACCTTAGCTGCTCGGATTGGTCTTGTCACATTTGTTCCTTTTGTAATTTTGTAGGCGTCATAGATATAAAAACGATACGATCACTCCTGGGGAGGGGGGGAATAATGGGGTAATTTATTCACTTGAAATGTGCCCATAAATATGACTCCAATTACAGTATTTTTTTTTCAAAAATTAAAGCTCCAAACAAATTTTCTCAAACTTCTGATCTTTGTAGATCATTTTGCAGGCGAGAAAATCCCACGGATGCCAATTGTCCAAAATAGTTTTGACAAGTTCTGATTCTTACTGTCACTTGTAATCCTAGCTGTCGCTTATCTTCTAACCGGATATTTCTTTGCTCTTCACTTTCAATTTTGACTCGTTACAATTGTCGTTGTCGCAAGTAACCTAACCGTGTATTTCTTTATTCATCGGGGTCTAGATTATTAATTTGTCCTCTAGGTATTAAGAAACTGCTGAAAACTCCCTTTGCCAAAAGACTAATTACACTTGGTATTTTATACTTAGCTATTTTTTTGTGTAATTTAGCCTGCATCACAGACACTAAAAGCGATACTACTGAGGCACACTACTGAGGCAACCACTACTGAGGCATATATGACGTATGTATGCTCTTGAATTTTGCTCATAAATATGACGGCACCCAGGGGGTATTTTTTTCCAAAATTAAGGCCCTTAAAGAATTTTCTCAAACTCGTGACCTATATAGATCGTTTTTTCTAGGCCAGAAAATCCCAGGATGTCAATTTTCCAGAAAAAAATATGGAGTCGTTTTAGAGAAAAATACATAAATACATATTTAGACGATTCAAGAAAAGACACGATCGTGGGCAGATAATTTTCTACTGTCACTACAGCTTTTCGCAAATTTATTTGCATTCTATCGACATCACCACGAAAGGATTTAATTTTTAGCATACAGATAATGGTTCGCCAAACGTCGAGTTCAATGAAAGACCAAGGATTAGTCTGCCAGAGAACAAAATGAACACAGATTCACACACAAAAAAAAGCACAGCTTTGGGCTTGATGAGCCCCCCCCCCCCAAATGCTTGAAAAAAACACAATGATAATATATAAATATATAATATATTTATTATACACTTCTGCAATAATCATATTATTGAGTAAGAATACAACAAAGAAGTTTATTAGTTAAAGTTGAAGCCATATGCAATTAGAAAAGCAGATTCTTGAAGAAAATCTCAGTTTCAAGACTCATAAACGAAGTTTTGAACATAAAACGTTGAGTTTTGGAAGGAAATATAATCTAAATTCTTTAAATGCAACTTTACTGTCAGTATTCATTAGTGGCTATGAAAGACAACATAGTAAAGACTAAAAATAACTTGACTTTTAAGCTTCTCTGTCAGTATTTTATTTTAGTTTAAATTTGTCCTTAAGGTTTAGGGAATAGGCACACCCTAGGCAGAATTCAAAGCCATACAGCGATTGTTCAAACCAAACCAAGTAGCCAAGTTTGAAAGACCGACCAAAGAGTAAATTTTCTCAGTACAATCAATGAGGAGTAGAATCAAATCGTTTTTGAATGGTCAAAAGGTAAGTGCCCAAACTAACAGAATACCTACGTTACTGCTGTTGCCGCGAACCTTACTATGAAAGCCAAAAATGGTCCAATTTAACTTTAAAGCTATAAATCTATTTACAACTTAATTATTTTTTCATGTTTTCTTTATGCAATTAATTTTCCAGCCATCACAAAAATTATCATTGCAAAGAGTTGTACTGTGTCTTTTTCTTTCTATCATCGAGCGAAGTGCCGTGTTTTTTTCCGTCATTGCAAAGGTGTCAACGTTTTTTCCTGCCGTAGCGAAAAGTGCCACTATTTCTATTATATGTACTCAATAATTGCCGATTTTTCTAAATTATAAAGATGGCTACCAGTGATGATTATATCCACACAGGATTGCGATAACCACATTCACTGGAATAAATTTTGGTGCTTGCGAAAATTTAAAGAAATAAAACAACCCCGCGACCAACCCCCCTTTTCCGTACACATGGGTACGGAAAAGTCGTAAAAAATGTAACATTCTGCAGAAGGGTTGGCCCATAGAAATTAGGATATTTAAAGGGGTTGAATCACGCCCTCATAAAAAACTCATCATACTAGACAATTCTCTTCAAGTTTCCTTCTTCATTCTCCCCCCCCCCCAAAAAAAAACCAAACAGATTCAAAGGAAAGTCAGACCTGAACTGCATAAGCTGTAAGCCAGAATTTCCAGGAAAAAAAAAATGAGGATACTTACTTTAGCTTTGAACGACAGAGGAATTCAATCCATTTATAACCCAGTTAATCGCTCTTGCACTGGGCAAAAATAAAAGATATTGATACTAACAAAAAACCTATACAAACAATTTTCCGCATAGATGGTAGCCTAATATTTTTCATTGACCTCATTTCTCTGTGTAAAAAAAGGAGCTATAAGCTGATGTTTTTAAGTATTCTGTTTTTTGCGATACTTTCATAAAACAGAAAACTGGCTATAATTAGGTACTAGTTTTTGCCCACAATTCAAGGTTAAGTGCCAAATGCTTTGAGAGTCTTCCGTATAGCCTAGAAAGAGACAAAGTATCAAATTAAAATTACATACCTGTAGCCACTCGGCTAGTGAAAAAATCTGCAGATTTTTTGTGATATTCACTTGCATACTCCATATATTTTTCCAAAGATTCTTCCGCAGTTGGATAAGAGAAGGAATATCTACTAGGAGGAGACATTGGAGCTGACGCACTTAGGTGTGTGGACTCATCACAAACGACGGGAAAAAGAAAGGGGAGCAGATGGTTAACAGGTAGCTCAGCTTCGGGCTCTGTTTGGCACTCTTTTGTTTCATAAGTTTTTGTTGGAGAATCTGATACGGCAATAGTGCTTATTGAGTCATTTAGACCTGGTTGTGGTATCAGCTTTACGGGATCTTGATCTGAAAGAAGCAGAAATGAATAACATAAGTTCGGAGTAGCACATATTCGTTTTGGATGTTAAAACTCTGATTCAAATACATAAAGTAAGAAAGAAAATATATAGGAAATAGAGGAGAAGAACAAGAAGAACAAGAAGTAGAAGAAGAAGAAGAAGGAGAAGAAGAAGAAGAAGAAGAAGAAGAAGAAGACGAATAAAAAGAAGAAGGAAGGGATGGGCAATTGTTTGGTCAATATTGCGAATTCCTAGTTTACCCATAATCATTTCTGAATGTGGCATAGAAAACAATTAGCTTCGTCATGCTGAATCAGCTCTGGAAAATAAAATAGATCATGAAATGCTCCAAAAATATTTTATTTAGTTTTTTTTTTATTGATTTTTACTTTTTTTAAGGAGGGAGAGGTAATTCTAAATTGTCTACATTCTAAATCTGAATGTCCCCAGCATCTCGAATAACGAGTTGGCCATTAGTCATGTTAAAAAGAGTTTCACCAAAAAATATTGTGGCATTACAGTAAAATACAAATCTAATCTGCTGGCCAACAAAAATCCCAAACAAAACTTGCCTAATATATGCAGCAACTCTCGCGTAAAGTAAAAAAAAAACAGTATATAAAAAAAGTTTTTTTAATTCCATGAAACATCTTACATTGCAGTAACAAATATTTTTCCTCGGTCTAACTCTAATATTCACAAACTCTCCGGAGAGCAAATAATCCGATTTATCTCCCGACAAATAATGGAGTAGAAAAGAAAAATTAAAAAAGCTAATCTTCCAGCAGCTTCCCATGTAAAGATAATATCCTTATTTTGAATACAAAAGCCATAAACAGATGTCCACCTTATCTTGACGGTTTTCTTATTAGCCCAGTCAAGATAGACAGCAACGACTTTTATCTATCACTAGAACATAATAAGCATTAGAAAATCAAGGGATATACTATATAAGGAGGGGAATAAAAAAGGAAGTATTGAAAATGAGCTAACTGACAGGAAAAGTATTTCTCAGTCTGAGTCTAAACACAACAAGTGCAAAGTTTAAGTATGTAAAATTTTGGCTTGAAGCTATGAATTGTGATATATCAAAAACGGACACATAGTAGTTTTTAACACGTCATCAATCAATTCAGGATTAATGATATAACATAGAGCAGTGTAGTTTAATCCTATATTAAATCAGCCAATACTTGTCCACGAAGATTTGCCAATGATCCATGGCAAAATGTTTTCAAATTGTGTAACTATTTCTAAGTCCCTATTCAGATGGCGGAAAAGTAAAACTACCATTTCATCACAAACATTCCTTAACACAGTTGATTCTGTAGCTTGGATCGTTTGTTCCATAAAAATACATATCATTACCAGCTTATTTAATCCTAACTCAAATCCAATGTTGTTCATTATCCAGTGTACATTTAAGCAACAGTCTAAAAAGTATAGATGCAGCTCACTTAAAAATAGTCTATAGCTTCCACCAACAAAAGTTCAGTAGATGGCCAAGATAGGTGCTCTTCATTCTTCAGTAAAAAAAAGGTCTTTCAAAGAGATTATGCTCCCATTAGAAATGAATGGACAGGTTTCGAAATTTCCCTTTTTATGTAACGAGTCAGTAAGAACCCAGTCAGCAATAACTTTTGTTTACGTATGTAAACAAATGGACACAATTTTATTGTTTAATAATCAAGATTTTACATACTTAAGGTTAATCTCCTTCCTGCGGCGGGTGGACTTCTAGACCAGCGTGTCACAAGCCACCCGCCTCGTACGTCACTACGCTCACTAATGTTTTGGCATTATCAGATACGTGCGTGGTGCGTCAGATGTCAACCGTGTAAATTCACCCTTTGGGCTGTAAAAGGACAGAGCGAGGTAGTAACAGAAAGCTCTGCGAGAAGTGTATTAGGTACGAGAAAAAGTACAATTGCAGAAATAAGCGTTGTCAGTGCTTTACATGAACTCCTATTCAGAAGACAATCTGAAGAAATACAGAGAAATGAAGAGAAATACTGATAATAATAGAATGATTTATTTTGTAATCGTCTAAATTCGAAAGGGCGCTCTGTACTCATGACTCACTGTTTGATCCCTTCAATAGCCCCACCTCAGGTTATTGGGAAGCATGTGTCCCGGACCGTACCCAGATTTTTTCCTCCGAGGATGCTAACGATATTTTATTTGTGTCGCGAAGCGATACTTTGATTTCGTAGGGTTTTTTTCTGGATGCGACGCTCAATACTCCGAGATGGTTAGAGATACGATAATAGTTGTTCTCTTCGAAATGGCAGAGCTAGAAATAGAAAAGTGCAAATTTGTGAAACCGCTTATGAGAACAACTTTGACTAAGAATAATTGACTTGTGGACGAGATTCTAGATTATTCGAGGTCTGGATAAGCAGGGTTCCCAACTAACCGAGGCTCGAGAGAGGGATAAAATCCGAAAAGAGTGATTTTGGGTAAAAAAGAGTGACATCAGAAAACGAAATCAGAAATAGGGATTCTTTGTCTCTACAGACAGGTCTAGTCAATCTAACCTCGTTTCGTAGTTTATATGCAGCACTGTAATTTCCCAAAGATAGGTCTAACATGCTTCCTGACTGTTTGAACGCCCTTCGACTACCCTTCTCCGCTACAGATGAGTCTTTCCAAGGGGCTAAAGGCGCAATTTTTGGGCCGGGTAGGTATTTCGGCGAGTCCAATGTAGCCAATTGGGGTACTGTCTGGTGAGAAAGTGGACATAGCTCAGTTGCTTTTGACATAAAACGAATACCCAAATAGTGAGAATAGAAGTTCTAATAAAATACGAAAGAAATCGAGCAAATTCAATCAACGATTTCTGCAATAACAGGGGCTCAAACCTCGTTTACGCAAAAATATAGAGCCTACACAAAAGCACTAAGCAAACGTTATATATTGGTTATATTTATGCTTCCAAGAACCAATCCAATTCGACTACATGATAATATGATACAAAATAACCAGTCGCGTTTACGAAGTCACCGCTTGTCATTCACTTTCATCGTGGGACCAGTCGATTTCACATGTTTCTAAAATAAAACAAACCCTCCCTTGTTTTTCGTCCCAATTATTCCTCTTTTTCTTGAGAACGCGCAAGGTTTTTGAAATAAATGACTCTGGGTTCTCTTTACGCTTCAAACCCGGACGGTCTGCAGGCCCGCTAGACTTATATTTTGCTTCCGAATTATTGTTGTTTTTTTTTTTTGGAGGGGGGATCCAGTCACTGCCAAATATTGTTTTATCCTCGACCTCCATTTCTTGTTTTTTTTTTGTTGCAAAAGATTATACAAAGTGTAGAAAGCTATATCTCTTCTTCAGAAACGCACGCAGGGGGGGGGGGGGGGTGGAAATTCGGGCCTCTTTTAAATCTGAATTTTTTCAAATTTTTAAGACTTTATTCAAATTTTGAAAAAAATTATAAAAAAATTTCCACCTCTGAAAAAATTTCTATGCGTTTACCTGTCCTCCCGCTATTTGCCAAAAACGTATTTGGTCCCTGAGTTCAAGAGTACCCGTATTTGCCTATTCAAGCCAAAAGTCAATAATAATTAATGTTTTTTTACGATTTTTCTAAGCTATTTATCGGCAAAACCACTGACTAGATAAAAAAAATGATGAAATACAATAAGAAAAACATCAAAAGGCAAACTAAAATGTAGAGCTTAAACAAAAATATAAAGTCTATACAAAGGCACTAAGCAAACGTTATATATTGGTTATATTTATACTTCCAAGAACCAATCCAATTCGACTATATGATAATATAACACGAAATAACCAGTCGCGTTTACGAAGTCGCCACTTGTCATTCACTTTCATCGTCAGACCAGTCGATTTAACTCAAGTCTAAACTATCAGAATAGCTCCAGTGTTCTGCTTACATATTATTCCTCTTTTGCTTGAGAACGCGCATCTTTTTTGCAATAACAGGCTCCGTGTTCTCTTTACGCTTCAAACCTGGACGGTCAGCAGGCCCGTTAGACTTATTTTTTAAAGCAGCTAGAACTGATGGCGGTTCTCTAATTGACATGCTTCTTAAAATTCTTGAATCTAGGATTTCTGGTAGCAAGGATTCATTCCAAAACTGATCAAGTTTAGGCAATATCCTAGATCAGTATTCCCTCGATTACGGAAAAACCACCACTTCCCAGTTGTGCTCGTTGTGGAATACGACTAAACGACATTCGTCTCGATTTGTAATTTCGAGCTTTCCTCGTATTTGTCCATAATACTTGTGGTTTTTCTTCAATTGCAATCCCGAATGTAAAGGCACCTAGAAAAAATTCTTTGCTAAGCGTTTTTCATTAGCTGCTTCTCTGATTGTCTTCCCCTGGGGGTAATTGTTTACAGTTTTTACGTCAACTGGTGTGCCATCAAGCAAGCGGCCATCGAGAGAAGCGGCAAGATATTGAAAATTGGAGTGTATCAAAAGGCCCATTTCTTCCCCTTTTACAATCGGCTTGCCTAATTTGCTCTCGTATACCGCAAGAGCAACAGGCTCCAATTGTAGACCTCTAAGCATAGCCACAGATTGAAAACCGTACCCACCATTCTAAATAACTTTCATAATTGGGGGAGTTTCCTTGCTGTTTTTTCGTGATACGATTCTATGGAAATAAGTGCTTGTAATGCAAATTATTCTCTCATAAAGCCAATTATCGTTCCTTGACGGCTCTTTTGTCTTTTCATGAAGCTGATGAAGCTCAGTTTCATTCAGATTTAAGTTACGTTCTACATATGCAACCTTTGCCGTCTCCAGTTCTTCGATAGTCATATCAGGCTTGTTGCAATCCAACCCGTAGTCTTGGTCACCATTAGAATAACTTCCGTTACTTTTCTTTTTTGCCTGGTACCTTCCTCCCATAGAAGTGAAATGCCTCTTCAAACTGACTCTCGACCGGGCCCGGAGCTTGGCAGTCTTTGTGCAGTAATCTTTTGTCGTCTTAGAAGGGCTAAAACCAAACATTTTTTTCCACGTCATAAAATGCCACTTAGGACCTAATGAATAGGAGAGACTCGCTCAGTAAATTCGTGCGTGGTATGACCAACGTTTTAAACGACTTATCTGTTTTCCACCTATGAGCATTGCTGCAACCGGCATATAACTCTGCCAGGTTGGTTCTAGAGTCATTCTTTAGTAAATCCGCCTTACGACTTACATTCTCGACACCTGCTCTGACGTCTTCTATAACTTTTCTCAGGAAAATGTTCCAGCGTTCCTCTACCTAACTCCCTTCTGGTAATTGAGTTCTTTTGGCACAGCCCGCGACACAATGTGTGTGATTTCCAAACACATGGTCGGACCTCTCCGTAATAGCTGTTTGAGATTCCCAGCAGTCCCGTTGTCCTCTGAGTTGTTCTTTATGCTGCCACGTAAGTTCTTGGTAAGCTTCTGAATGACATCAGTTGTAAAAATTTTGCGTGCAAACCCCTGTTCCCCTTGGCCAAGTTGTGAAGGTACAAAGTGTAATTTTTTTTTACGTGATTTGCACATTCTTCTTTCTGGATGAGAGATCCATGTGAAATACCCTGCTTCAGTTTGAAATACACGCTAGAGTCCACATCTCCGATGTAGCGCATGTCTTCGCTCGCACGGAAACCTTCGACAAGAATTTCAGTTTCCATGCTTTTTGAAGGCCCCTTATAGGTCATAAAACAGAGGTGGTTCTTGGGACTCTTTTTAGCCTTCTCTGAACTGTAGCAAACGTAGTAATACTTATTATGCCTACATATAGCAATTTATATGTATAGGCGTCGATGATCACTGCCACGCAGCCTTTCGCAGTGTAGTCGTGGCCTTTACTGCGTTTGTTCCACCCACCATCACAAACCACTTTTGTCCAGTAAGAGTCGTTAATGTATCTTTATTGACGTATGGCTAATTGGAATGATTCATGTCCATTTTCTATAAAGATATCAGTTAGGGCATTAATCCATGCGGTGCCTAATCGCCTTTCAATACGCATAAACAGTCCCGGTGACATAATTTTCACTCCTATCACGCTTAATATTTCGCTAAGTGAAGCATATCCTCCGCCAGTGCCCATTACACCCCAGACAGCCTTCAAATTCACGTCACCATATAACTTTTGATATCCTTCATTTACGGTCATCGACTTGCTTGCACCGAAGCTACTTAGGTATTCCTTCACCGTGGTAATAGGGGAGTCTGGCTCACTTTGTATTCGTTTTTTCCAGCAACATGAAAGGCATTCAATGGTCAACTCCGTTTTGAGTCCAACATTCTTCACTGTATTCACTTTAAGTTTAGTCTGCCCGTTCTTGCAGTTCGTCTTATGCATAATCACTACCGTCAGTTCGTGAAGAAAAAGACGCAAGTTTACGACGCAGTTCACATCTGGGACTATTGAAATATCGATGTCATTATCGGACGGTTCTGCACCACATGGGCTTAGAAGTGCCAGATTCTCCTCTTCTCTGGAGTCTTCTGTTACTGAATAAGTCGAACATGATTTACTGGTTCCTTTTCCATTGTCCTTCCCTTGTGTTTTCTTCCTGAAAAAAAAAAAATCATATTATGAAACTCAATCATCAGTCACCATAATTTTGCATCATCTACGTGTATATGAGCTGCCAGTACCAAACCCGTTTTCAAAGTAGCTGCGGCAGTAGGCCTATTTTAGTGTGCTTTCTGATGCAAGCTCTTTTTCTAACAAATAAACTATCAATTTGCTTGTATAACAGGAACAAACTGAAGATGCAAGCTTTTTATGCCGCCGGTTCAGCCATCGGCTCAAGATGGTGGCTCAAAACAGTCAAATGGGTTATTCCAGAATTAATGAGTCTGTAAACCCCCCAGAATGATTCCAACTCTGTGCTTTTCTACTAAAATACATGTTTTCTATTTTTACACCGTCATGAGCCGCTAGCGGTGCTCAGAGGACAGATCTCGCTAACGTCATCGGACCAAATAATTGTAATAATAATTTATTTTTAACCCACTAGATAACAAGAAGGGAAGTAACAAAACAGAAAGAGAAAAACACATACAAAACAAAACTTTTCTTACTACAGAACTAAAAATAAAGAAAACAAATGCAAATCAAAATAATCGCACTAGTGGATGAAATGGACCTAATCGTAGGTAAGCTTCTTCTTTCAGCTTAGAATGTAGCTTTTCATACGACACCAGTCTGTTGCAACAAACTTACGAATAATAATAAATATAATATAATGATAATAATAAATAATAGAGTAATAATAAATTAAAGAGCAGGTTTTAAAGTACAAGTCCACCAATTTTGGTGCTTTCCTAAAATAGGAATTTCCTATTCCTAGGTTACTAATCTTGAGTTAGGATGAAAAATGAATTTTTAGTTTTACTTTTTTGAAAATTGAATAAATTCGATTTTCGGTTACTACGGCGCCAGGATCTCTTTCAACGAGGTTATAGCAGAAAACAAAGACCCGAAAAATTTAGGATTATAAAGGACACTGAAAATGTTTCCACGGGTCTTCTTCAGCAAAATAAGGCTTTGCAGAACTTGTATTTTTGACAATGTTTTTTACAACATTCTGTTGCTTTCTACTTCTTTCTAAGGCATTTCTGACTCAGATCAGATCAAAATCAATTCCTAGTACGTAAACCAAAAGAAAAACGAAACAAATAGCGGACACTATTTCAGAGATTTCAGAGAATAAAAATGGAAAAATTGCAACGGCCATTTTTTGGATAAGTGTCTAAGGAAGCTACAGTAAATTTTTCATCCAGGAATTCGCTCCTGTTTCCGAGTTCTGTCGATTTTTCCTCTTATGGAACAATACCATTGGTACGTTGGGAAGGAGATTGGCCTTAAGTTTTGATGTTGTTCCTCACTTTCAATTGAAGAACCGTTTTTTTTTTTTATTTAATTTCTGATATTTTTTAAATAATGCCGGGGAATCCAGCTTCACCCTCCATGGGAAATTCCTTCCCCTCACGGGAAATCCCTCCTTATATAGTTTTTTCCCACATAAAATACCCCCCACCAGGAAAATTCCCTCCAGACAATTCCACTCTAGCTGGAAATTACCCCCGAAAAACTTCTTGCGAACGATTCCGGCTGAAAAATTTTTCTTAGTCCACTTTTGTTTGAAAAACTTTCATTTCCGATCGTTTTCAAAATTACACCGAAAATTACCCTCTGTGGAAAATTCTTCCGAAAACACCCCACCCCCTAGTAGAAAGGTGCTCCCGCATAAAGTTCTCTCCGGAGACCAAATTCTCCCAGTACAACATTTGTCTTGGAAATTTCATCCCTCGGGAACTTCCCTTCACGGAAAATCATCCCCGTAGAAAATTCCCCTCCTCCCCGAAAAATGTCTGTCTACTTCCCAATAAGAAATACTCTAGGTAAACGATGGACAAATTTATTTACTTGCAAACTTTTCCCCCAGGGGCTGTGGGGGGTGGTGTTATCCTCAAAACATAGTTACTGGGTTTTTCAACTATGAAAAATACTGAGATTCGACGAAGCTTTGCTATTTTGACATACCCTATAAAATAAGATGATAAATTTTGCATTTTTTTGGGGGGAGGGGGTGGGAGGGCCTCCTGATTCCCAGATTCTATAAATTTTATACCACCCCCCTTTTTGGTACCCTCCACAGTTCATACTTAGCGCCTTCTTCGTGGTGTCTCTTACTTTTTCAGACTACATAATCCATCTAATTTAATTCATTAATGGTAGCAATTCAATTCAGAGTTTGCTAACCATCAAAATAGATTAAATACCTCCACCCCCCCCCCCCCCCAGTCCACTTACGACGTGTATGCCTTTGTCTATTATCGCTTTTACACAATTTTTCTTGTTCCATATCATTGTATATATAATTAGTGATATACAGTGTTCAATTATATATAGGCTGCAGTGTTCCATATACACGACATGGAATATACTCTTTTAGACGTAATCTAAATAATATATCGAAAAGATTCATATATTCAATAAATTCAGTAATGGCCTTATAAAAAACTATGTAGATCAATTTCAGAATCATTTATTATTAAAAACAAAATAATAGACGCGACCGAGGCTGGATCAAATGACAAAGTTTTTTTTTACAAATGAAATAACAAACTGTTACCGAAGAATGAAGAGAGAGGGAAAGCAAGAGAGAGAGAGAGAGAGAGAGAGAGAGAGAGAGAGAGAGAGAGAGAGAGAGAGAGAAAGAGAGAGAGAAAGAGAGAGATAGAGAGAGAGAGAGAGAGAGAGAGAGAGAGAGAGAGAGAGAGAGAGAGAGAGAGAGAGAGAGACAAAGAGATTTAGAGCCCCGCCCAGAAAATTACGACGCGTATGCCTTTGTGTATTATCTCTTTTACAAGATCTTTCCTATTCCATATACGATATTTGGATATAATCTTTTCAATTTTTAATGTATTTCGTTGCTTCTGCCAAATTGGTCTCCAAATCTGTCATGAGCCCGCTCCTTCAAGATCTTTTTCAAACTATGAAAAAACTATGTTGATAGTTTTATAATTTATGTACTTACCGCATTTGTTTTAGATTAAGCCATCCTTTGTTCATCTTTTTTCTTCTGGTCATTTTTATATAGTTCTCTTAGCTGACAAACTCCAATTAAAGACAAGTTGACGCAAGCATTACCCGTCCTAGCCTAAGGTATGTTTCCATTCAGGGGGTGTAAAGTGGGGTTATGTAAGACAGTAGAAACAGAGTTAGACAGGGTTATGTAAGACAGGAGAAACTTACCACAAAAGCAATCGTGGAGGAATAAATTAAAAGAATCTAGAATTTTCAATCCGGCCAATTAATTTAACATTTTTTTTTTGAATTTATAGTGCTTTCGGTTGCTTAAAATTTTCCATTTCTTTGGCTCCAGACCTTTTTTCAAAAAATCGACCTGGTTTCACATTAGATTTTTTTTCTATTTCCTAGGAATTAAATCAGAAAAGAAAACGGCCAAATTTTACATCCTTGTCCAAAAATCACTTGTGCAAAATTTTACTGTGCTGGTATGTCGGGTCAGAGAGCAAGATCTCTTTTCGTAGCATAGGAAAATTAACATTGCAATGAATTTAGCGACATTCACCTTAATACTTTGGTGTAATCCAAATTTCACTTATCGATTTTTGCAAGAGCGTGTAGTTACAATGTCAGAAAAGAACACAAAGTGTAAGTTCCTTTCTTGGATGCGCTGAAGCCAAAATTTACGCTTTGGCAGAAACAACTTCAAAACGGATCTTGCACTCCTCCCAACAAAAACCCCCAGAATTAAATTTGAAAAGTATACAAACTAAATCAACTCTAATAAAAAAGATTCGAAAGATGAGTTTTGGATTCCAGTAAATTTGAGAGTCAATAACGTGGGTTTACTTTTTTCAATCAGCTAATGCAAGAAATGTTAAAGGTAAATGATACAAAATGAACAGACATTGACATGATGATGCAGCAAGAAATGATGCAAATATTTTCAGATTTATTAGAACAACGAACATAGATCCTTCTCAACCACTCCTTCATAGACGTTTTCGCCTTTAGGCAATCAAAGCGAGCTATGTACCTGTGTGTTTGTCTCGGTCCCTTGACAAACTCTGTAACAAGAGAAAAAAAACTCCTCAGAGAAAGGTGAGTTAAATTAGGAGTTATCCTAAGATGCAAAAGTCTTCTCCCTGATGATTCTATTCTGCCACTTTTCAATTCGTGCATCAGACCTGTCATGGACTATGCATGTCCTCTCTTCGCTGTTGCACCAAAAAGCCACATCGCTCCACTCCAACATATTCAAAATAGAGCTGTACGTGCAGCAACCTCTGGCAGCACGAAAGCTGAAACCCCACAGCTGATCCAGGAGCATTTCGATGTGGCGTCCATGTCGGTTTTCTAATACTTGCAGGGTTCGGACAGGTCGGTTCGTTTCAAATTATAGGCTCTGTCCTGTTTTTATAGGATTTCCCGGGCCCAAATATAGGCGTAATATAGGATTCGGAAGTCCTCGGGATCAGATCTGTGGTAGATGGCGTGAGATGCCTGGTCACATAAATTCGTCATTTCCCGAGTTTATGCATTTATTGATTTATTTTATTTTTTTTTATTTCAAATAAAGAAAGTGCAAACAGTAAAAAATAATATACAAATTCTTTTGAAAAGATCGAATGATACAGGTCATATATTTGTAATCACTCTTGATGCTTCTTGGGCATCAATTTCGATATGAGGTCAGTTTTTCTCTTTGCAAGAGACTGCTCCATTCTCGAAGATTCCACCATCTGCTCTTTTTCACTTGTTCTGGACCTCACAGCTCCTTCGAGCAAAGAAACAGCTACGGCAATGTCTATGGAACTCTTGGACTCGGCAGCCTTCTTCATTCTGTCGGTTGCTTCCTGAAGTAAAGTATCTGCTACTGTTCTCTTTTCTTGCTCCGATGCTCTAAGTTTTATCCTTTTCCTTTCCAGGTCTTCTATTTCTTTATTTTTGTTGTGGACCTCCTTCAACTTCCGCTTGCTGTCCTCTTTGAAAGCTGCTTCCTTCTCGGATAGCTCTTCTTTTTTCTTTTCATCCAGATATTGTTGATACCAAGACCGTGCGGAACGTGCAAGATTCAACAGCTCTTTTGTAATGACAAATCGTTCTGGTTTTCCTCCATAAAGCCTCAACGTGTCATATACCATGAGTCTCGCATCCAGAACACGTTCAGACATCAAAGCCTGGTCTTCACAGAGAATCCTACCCGAACGCAAGAACCCATGCTCAACATCTGCGCTGCCATGCGACAACGTCATCACCGCTTTGATAAGCTTGGTAATTTCCGTGTACTTGCTGTCCCCGCGCTCATTCACCAGTCCAAAGTAATGGCTCCAAAAATGATCGATCCGAGTAATGTCCTCACGGAGTCCAGTTTCCGTTCGCAAAAGCAGCCACTCAGCCTGGGCGACGTCTGAGCTTACTCCAATCGCAATCTCGCGTGCCACAGCCGCTATGTCTGCAATGCTTCTTGAATCCTTCATGTTGATCGGATTCAAACAGCGTAAAGCCTCTAGAAAACCATCCTTTTCCAGGGGACATTTGCTCACAATATGGCGAATACCCGCAATAAAATGTTTTCACACATTGACACAGAAAATGGCCTTGTCTTTCAGTATTGCTTTCTCACCGAAAGCTCGTTCCACATTTTCTGAAATTATGGGCTTTTCTGCAAATTTTTCAGCAAGGTTCAACATTTCTGGTGAGAAATTTTCAGTCTCGGTCACAAAATCTGGAGTAAAGACCCGTCCGCAAAGCGTCACAACTAGTCTTTTGATCTCTGAGTGCAGAACATGAATGAGAGGCTCTTCTTTCCGGAACAGTTGGGTGAAACTCATGAACAGTTCTGCTGAGGCTAGAACAAGCTCGAGTTGGGCCTTCATCGTCACACTTTTGATATAAGCCACAATCTTCAGAAATTTGGGAGTGGACAGAAGATTCTTCAGTTTTTTCTCTCTCGGCACGAAGTTCAGGAAGTACTCTAAAATTGCTAGCCACTGCTGCATGATTCTAGCGAGGGCATGGCCGACAGCCAGTGGCTTGGGACATGCTTCATGAAAGCATGAACTTGTTCCAAACGCTTTTGTTGACGTCTGGTCCGTCACTTCCAAGCGTGATTAGTTTTTCAAGTGGCAGCTGATTCTGCTCAATAGCTGACATAATCTTCCTATATAGGTCATCACTTGTCGAGTGGCCCACAAAACTTGTGCATAAATGTCTGCTCTGGATTTCGTTCCCGTATGAGGACCAATATCGAACACGTATCTGTAACTCTGTCATACCAACGTTGTTGGTTGTCTCGTCATATTCTAGTACAAAATATAACTGAATGTCCTTCACAAGCATTTGCTTACAGTAAGGATGCAGTGCATCGGTGATCAGATACGTGAGTTTCCTCGCACACAGGAATATTCCATCGGGCATCTTACCGAGAAACATTGCAAGAAAGGTTACAACAACATGGACAAAATAGTTACGAGCTATGTATCGCCGTGCCATCTGAACTGCCCATCTCAGCTAAGATTTATAGGTGGCATTACACTCACACAACGTGTTTATACCAATTTATGGTTTTTCCTTGATTGTTTCCTTACCTCAACATTTCCTGGTCAGACGAAGTTGTAGTGAAGGTAGTTGGGCAGTAACTGCAGCTTTTTGTCTGCAGATCACACATATTGGTTTAGCTGAGCAACCACAGCTGTGCAGCCAAGATTTTTTAAGCAGAGTTCGCAAAAGAACGAGTACTGGTCGTTCCCAGTCTTACACCATTTGCCAATTTTTCTACCACTTCAATCCGTCTTAGCAACTCATTAACTATTAAACTGGATAGGCTCCATACTCAATTACCAAGCATCATCTGCAAAATAGAATCCCACGATTAAAAGGCCATAAAAAGAAAAAATGTGGATATGTCCGAAACTGGGCCGTATTCGCATCAGCCTTTTATAGCGTTTAGCCAAGAAACACATAAGTCGCAAGAACTCAAAGTCTCATTAAGCAGAGACTGCTAGCCTGTATACTGATCTTCTCTCATTTCGGACAGGCCCAACATGACAAAAAACAAAACAATAGGCTACTAAGTCAGCACAACGGCATAGCCCAGGCAGAAGCAGCTTACTAATCCCCACACAAAGCATGAGTTAAGTTCAAACAGCTCAACTGTTGTAATTACTTATCGATCTACACCGAAAGACAGCACTCTACAAGCAGAGTCAAAAGCAAAGAAAATCACATCTTGGCTTACTTAACGAGCAGTGAAAATTTAACATCATGAGCAATGCTCTTGGTGCTCTTCAGCCGAAAATATAGGAATAATAGGATTTTAGCCAAAATATAGGCATCTTATAGGACTGCATTAAAATATAGGAATTTATTGGAATTTATAGGCGAGTCCGAACCCTGTACTTGTATAACCCTCCATAAGAGGAGCTATCGAAGCTCGTTCCTGAAAAAGCAAAGCCCTTGCGATCAACTCGCCGAAGTACAGCTGGTCAAGACTACCTTGAGCAGGGTGCTCCCCACCAAGAATATCTGAAAACAAGTTTCGCCCGAAGATCGGCTGCCACATGGAATAGATTGCCGGCAGAGGTAATCCCGAAAACTCCTTCCCTTGACGCATTGAAGAGAAGGTATAACAAGTACCTTGGTGTTATAAAATGAGGTAACTACCAGGACTAGAGGCAAATCATCATTTGTGATGGAGCCATGAAGCCTGTGATAAAAAAAAAGTAAGTGCCTAAGAAAGTCATCGAAACCACATTAAACAATTACATCCAACAACTAAAATTGCCCGAAGAAAACGCTGCACCCGCTAAGCCCTTGAAAATATTATTACAATTATGTATTGAAACAGCCAATTTCTTTAATTAACCAACTATATTTAATTTATTAATAAAATTAATAAATTTCCTTTAATAATTGAGTGGAGGATCATAAACTCCACGAACCCTTCAAAAAGCGTCCCAAACTAAAAGTCCTGATACGTCTTCATTGTTTAAAGTTTTTTCCCTGCTATCAGGCGTATACGCAAAGATTTTTTTTTTCCAGGCAATGCACTCTTCCGCGGTGAAATATTAAGATTTTTACGAACATTTCAATAATTTTAAGAGACTCCACATGGTTCACCTATTTTTTTTTTTCTTGGATTACATCGTCCCCCTTAGAACAAAGTTCCTCCGCACATACCCAAATAATATATTTTTGGCTCTTGTAAGCTATAAGGGTTTGTGAGCCTACCCAAAGAGCTTGAGCTTAGCATGTATATCAAGCTACCCGCTCTAAACCCTTTTAGATATTGCCAAAATCTTTACCAAGGATAATTACAAGGTGATCAAATGTTCCGTATCTTAGAAGCATTTGTTATCTTATCTCAGTCTCCGGATGGTGTTCAGTACCAGTTTGACTCATCATATGTCAAACAACAATTTTCAACTTTATCGCACTTTATAGAGCTATAATGGGAGAAAGGATGAAATGGCTATGGCACGTTTTGCGGATGAAGGATGAAGATTGCCAAAGATTGTTCTTTTCGGCCATCCATCTGGAGCCAAGCGAGAGGCAGGTCGTCCCCGAATGGAGTCAAAAGAGATCATAAGGAAGGGTGTAAAGAAAATTTAAACTTCTTAGGATAAGGTAAAAATTTAGGCTTTGAATAGACTTGGGGTGGATGATGAGACTGCGTAGCTGTGTTGGCCTAAGGCCACTTGAGGTTTCAGTCTTCTCCTCCACTCACAAAAAGATCCACTGGCCCTGCTTCCTAGTAGACGATGTACAATAGATAATGGGCGGTTACAGACCACTGTATATGAATCAATGAAGTGACATGACACCCCACAGCCAATAGGGAAAGGGGAGTAACCTTTTCCAATTTGCCCATTGTTATTATATTTTTTATTATAAAATATACGGAAATCTTTCGGGAAGGGGGGAGGATTTCCCAAGTGGAAAATTTTACGTAGTGAGGATGTTATCTGTAGGGAATTTTCCACGGAGGGGACAGGGGAATTTTCCGACATCTCTAAGGCGGCTTAGAGATGCAGTGAACTGTTAGTAGTAGTAGTTACAGTAGTATTATAGAAAGCAACGTTGTTTCGAATGTATGTCTGTTGCAGAGGCGAAACAACCACACAGATGGTAATTACCCAATTCCGAAGACTGTCGGCATATTGTCAAGTAATTAATGGTGCCAAAAATTAGTAGTTTAAAAAAATATATTTTATTATTCTTTAAATTTATGCCTGAAAAAAAAGGGATTAGATACGTTAGAAATAATTTCTTCCTTTTCCCCCTTATCTCGTCCTCAAGAAAAATTTTGGTAAAAGAATGTTAAATGATTGATATTTAGATATATCAGCCAAACGAAATACAAAGCAGTTCTCATTTTAGAAAAAAATTAACACTCCTTATTAGCTTATAAGTTTAGCAAAATTTTATATCGGTAAGCCAAGTTTTCTGAAAAAAAATGGGTTAGTTGCTTCACAGACACTAACTTTCTTGAGAATCTCCTGCAATCAATGATCCCCTTGTTATTCTACTAGACTAAATATCTTGCAAAGATTTAGCTCTTTAAGGACTCACTGAGGGTATTTTGAGCCTTAAAACGGTAAGGCTCAAAATACCATGCTAGGTAATGTCTCATTTATACATTAATATCTTAAACTTTTGGTCAATTAATAATTACGAAGCTATCAAACTATTGATCGAAGGTTTTCCTCTCCATGGGTAGCGCAATCTTTAAAGTTAAATCATTCACCAATATTATATGATCGTATCATAGCAGCAAAGAATGTGTAGAGGTTCAAACTATAACAGTTTAATGTATTAAAATACAATATTAAAACTTACATAATCAACTTATAATATAATTTCAGTTGTGACTTTTTTTTTTACCAAGAACTCACTTAGAAACTCCGCTGCATGTAAAAACATACATATATTGTATAGTGTACGATACAAAAGTACAGGTTAATGAGGCACTACTGATCCCACAAAAACACACTAGTGAGATTTTCTCAGAAATCACTTAAAAGAAACTTCAACTGTGTCTCAGAAACCAACTTTCTCTAAGTACAGTTTCCCCATATAAAAGCCTTGAATAACCCTTTAATTACATCACTTGGTGGAAAAAGGAACAATTTCAGAAACCTAAATTTAACAGAAAAAAAGAAAAGCTAGTTTTTTGCAGAATATTAAGTTCAAAAATAAACAACATCCTAAATCTCCCTACGAATATCATCAATAGGTAGTTCTTTAATCACATGTATTTCTGTTTTTTTTTTATTAAAACAAAACCTTTCCTACCCAATTATAACTCTAATTATAGAGATTTGAATTTTTGTACGATTCTATAGTACTGCTACATATACTACTACTATACTACTATACTACTATATAATATATTTGTGAAGAATGAGTAAACTGAAAACTTTTGCTCACTTTTCCTTACGGCTTCGCGGTTTATGCCCCTTCCCTCCAAAGGCATTTTTTGGCTTTTGATCAGATATTTTTTTTAACACCGATTATTAATCTTTTATCAGCTCATCAAAGCAAATGGCATTCGTTTTTTAAACAAACATCTGCTCATCAGATACGTTGTTTCGGAAATTTCGAGGGCTATCAGCTTCATTCTTGGAATACAAATCGAAAACAAATTAGATAATGAATGAGCGAATTGAATGAATTTATTTAGTCAACTCGATGCAACACAACAACAAAATGACATTACGCCCCAACGGAGAGCAGAGCACGTAAATGTTAAAAAACATTTACGGAGAGCAGAGCACGTAAACATAAGGATAGAACTCATCAACATTATAAAAAGAAAATAAATAGATACAAATTGATGACAAAAATAAAACATGTAAGGCCAGAAGAAAAAAAGAAAAAAAGTAATGCCCGGTAAGCAGTGGACAAGAAGAGACCCCAACATGGACAAATAAACAAAAACAATCAAAAAACAACATAACGGGCTCAAGCTCGATCATAGAATCTTATCCAATAATAATTAACATTTTCTTTTTCAAATTATACTAGTTACGTCCAAATTACTCGGTTGGGATTTTGTCTCTCAGTCTACACGTAGGATATATTTATCTGAGATTAACGGTATTTGATATCTAGTTGAAAACCTAGATCTTCCGGGATTGACAGGAAGAAGTCAATACATTCTAGAACGCCTAAAAACCGAAGAAAGAGGCAGAATCAACAGAGACCTCTCGTAAAAATATTAATTTTTGCAAAAGGAAGCTATGTCCTGACTCAGTAAAAAATTAGCTAAATCCTGAAACAAATGGGTTCAGCTCCACTTGAAACTTACAGAGAAAGCGCCTTGCACTAAGGGGACAAAGATACAGAATGTCAGAAGAACAGGCCTAGCTTATAGCCAAGGAGATTTCGTCTAAGAAATTTAAGACTGTTTACGTAAATGTTTCAAAGTTTCATCGTTTAGGAAAAATCCCCAATAATTGAGTGACTTCAAACAAGAGTCATAAAAAATGTTCGTTTCCATGGCTGAGGGGTTATATACTAGTGCGAATACCTCAGACTTTTATTCATTTTCGAAGTCTATGGGGGGGGGAGTAGGAAATCTGCCTCTACAAGCGGCCACGCTACAGTTGTGAAGTATGATGGAACGCAATGGCGTAATTTCGCAATTATGAGAAAGTGTTTCTGTGGCAATCTCGGTGATAGACATATAAGATAGACAAGATCGAACAATATGTGTTATGTTTTGAGGGAAAGCAACGTATCCATAGATTGCACGTGCTGGATTTGAAATTTTATAAAATTTTATTACGTAGATTTGATTAGGCATTACGTTTTGTGTATAGAAGGTGGATTTCAAGGTGAAAAGATTGATTGGATACCAAGAAATAGAGAACAAAGTCGTTTTTAGCAAGAAACGCTTATTCTGCGACTTTAAAGAACGGGTCAAGATTTCTTCTTTTTTCAACGAAAAAATTCCTGTTCTCATGGCACTTTTGTCAGCAAAGCTGACCAATGGTTTCTGCAAGAGTTTCACGTAACCTAGGCAACGTAAAACTAGTCATTCTGAACTGAGGGGGTATTTCAAGGGATATTTCATTCTCCTTTTCCTAGTAAAAAAAAAACAAGTGTTCTATAAAAAAAGTTATTTAGTCTGTTTGTTTTGTTTTTTATTGTTCGTCCGTGCAAGACATCATGTTTAATGTGTTTTTTATTTTTCCATAAACTGACTTTTCAGGTATTCGAAGTTTTGATGAAATCATCCGTGTTGTCTAGTTAACGATCAATTTCCTTTTAAAGTAATTCCAACTGATTTCAAAGTAAGCTGTGGCTAACCAATTGAACAAAAACAACCATTAAATTCTTGAATCCTTTTTATGTCTGAAAGCATACTTAAAGCAACCTTAGTTTTCGTGATGACTATTGTAATAAGCCTATTGACTACGTCCACGTAAGATATAATTTGTTTCATGTACATATGAGAATTGCATAAAAGAAAACAACTTACTTATGCTTGGCGAAGAAAATGACTTTTGCTTTTTGATTCCAGGCTCTCCCATAGATGTGCTTCCAGTGAAGCAATGACTATGGTATCTAAGCCTCCTCTTTGGAAACTCCCGCTTTGTCTCGGGGAAGGAGCCTCCAGCCACAAAACTTAATGTGTCTTCGTCGGCTATTTCTTCAAGAAACCTCTTAGCAACAATTTCTTCTTTTTGATCAGAATCGTCACTTTCTTTATCATTGGACTAGAAACAAGGACATTCACAAATTGACAAAGGGGTGACTTAGCAATAAAACTTATATAAATTTCAGAATAGGCTGCAAAAGTTAAGCGACTAAAATTAAATTCGCTTCTTTTAATAACAATGGATACAAGCAGTAAACAATTTTAAAAGCAATTTTCTAAGATAAATATGGTACGTTCCCGATATTAACTGAGGATACTTGACTGAGGCATGATGATGAGGCATCTTAAACAACATACAAATTAGCACTTAGCTCACAAATATAACTATATATGTTGGAATAGTATACGCACCTGTAGTAAGGGAAAATTTGGCCTCTACCTCTCAGCAGCAGGACCAGGATTTTGGGAGGGAAGGGAGAAGGGCACGGCCAACTATAGAATTTTTTACCTTTTCTTTTCTGAAACCATAATCAAATTGAATTCGAGCCTTGGTGATTCACAGATTCGCACAAATGTAAGCAAAACTGCACAAAATCAACTGTGTCTTAAAAAAAAAATTACATTCACCCAGTTTTGTTTTGTTTTATATTTCAAATCCCTCACACGCTAAAAAATTCCTGCGTAGCTATCTGGTGGAATAACGATCCTTTACAAACATAAAGAAAGACTTAACATGTTTTGAAACTCAACAGTTCATACATAGCATTTGTTTTGAATATCGCCAGAAGTATTAAAAAAAGAGTGCTTTTTCTTCAGGAAATAATTTTTTAAACACAGGCCTGAAAAAGCGAAAAAAAAGTGCTTCGGTAAGCAACCACTGTTTCTCTGAACCAAAATTAAGCATTTACGAGTATATTCCATGAAAGCAAGAGGATTTGAAATTTGACCAACTATAGTGACCATTTAATACAGCTGAAACTTTCCCTCTTTGAGATATCTTTTGTGATTTCCTCAGTCATGGAGCACTAACAATAAGGCTTATCGAGAGCCAATTCAATAAAAAAAATATCCTCTTCGACATCCTAAACACTAATGACACTCTGGCCTTTGAACGACTTAAGGGGAGTTAGCTCAACTCCTTTTTATAGTAATTTTTGCTCATTTTTGGTCTCAATCATTCATTGATAGCAATTTCTAGTCATTTTAAGACTGAATTAGTATTTGACTTTATTATTGGTCGTCATTGGTTCAATGTAGGTCTTTATTATTTTTGAATTTATTTTTTTTTATTAATTAATTATTTAAATTAATATTTTTTTTAATTGACATTTTTCTTCTTGGTTAATCAAAGGAGTTTTCGTAAAGTTTTGTCGTTTTTTCCCTAAGAATTAAGATTCTAACTTGCTATTTCTATTTTGGACACAATTTGGTCACACATTTTAATAATAGTTTTACTGTAGAAATTTGGATGGATGAGGAGCGGGAATATTATTCAAATAAATGGATTGAAAGCCTGCATAAATTGTGACCTTCTATAGGACAAAGGGGATTCTGAACCAAATCTTGTTACAACCTTGAACAAGGACGAATATTGATTTATCAGTTGTTATAAGATTCGTAGTGCATAATTTGTTTTAACTGAATATTTGTTGAAATAAATGCATTTTTAGCTCGCTTATTAAAAAGAATTCTATTTTGTTTTACAAAAAATAAAAATCGGTCGTCAAGAATCAATGGAACCTGGATGTACGCCCCTTTGAAAACCTGGATGCAACATTGTCTTTTGATTTAGTTCAATATCTTCCTCAGCATTCCCTGAAAGTTTCAACTTAATACCTTTATCTGTTCCTGAGATAAAAAGGTATCCTCTTTTGACAATATTGATGCAGTTAGTGTCTTTTGGTTTAATTCAACATCCTCCTCGGCATTCAATGGAAGTTTCAACTTAATACCCTTGGCCTTCCCTGAGATATTGCGGATACCGCTCTTTTGACAAACTACATGTACATAGTATTTTTTATTTACTTCAAAAACCCGTCTCGATATCACCTGAAGATTTCAACTTAATACCCTTGGTCGTTCCTGAGATATTGTTGATACGCCCTTTTGACAACCTGGATGTACATAATGTGCATTGATTTAGTTCAAGAATTCCGTCAACATGTCCTAGAGGTTTCAACTTAGTATCTTTGGCCTTTTCAGACATCCAGAATCAATCATGTCCACCTTCCCAATAATAAAGCCTATCAGAGGCAACGCTTATAGCGTTGCCCATGGTGAACGCCATACGGCTCCAATGTTTTATTGTTATTATTTTTTTTTTCCCAGAGGCACTTCATGTGGCATGGGGCGTCGCATAAACTTCAGTGGGGGATCATTCGATTGAAAATCGGAAGTTATAGTGCCCTTTTTAAGAGTAAAAAGTGATCGAAGGGCAACTCATTTGATTAAAATTTTAAAGTTCTAGTTCACTTTTTAAGAGTAAAAAGAGATCGGAAGGCAACTAGCCCCTTCCCCCCTTACACCCTTTTTCTACAAATGCATTAGATAAAATTTTAAGATAGCCATTTTGTTAAAAATAGTTAAAAGGTCAGATAACAAAAACTCCGATGGCTACACAACCCCCCAGGGCCCGAGGGCAGGCGTTGTAAGTTATGCCCTGGGGGCATATATGGTTCTTATCGAAATGGTGCTCGTATAAACTTCAGAGAGGGCTCATTTGATTGGACATTTAAAGTTCTAGTTCACTGTTTAAGAGTCAAAAGAGATACGAGGGCAACTAGCCCCCCCCCCCCCGACGACCTTTTTCCCCAAACCCATCCGATAAAAACTGTGAGATAGCCATTTTGTTTAAAATAGTTCAAATGTCAGATAACAAAATCTCCGGTTAACACAACTCCCCAGGGCAGGCGTTGTAAGTTATGGCCCAGAGCAGGCGTTGTATGTAATATAAGTATATGGTTCTTATGGAAAAGATGCTCGTATTAACTTCAGAGAGGGCTCATTTGGTTGAAAATTGAAAATTGTAGTTCACTTCTTAAAAGTCAAAAGGGATCAATGGGCGACTAGCCCACATCCCACTTTCCCAAAGCGCATCCGGTCAAAATATTGAGATAGCCATTTTGTTCAAAATAGTTTAAAGGTCAAATACCTATGTTTCTGGGGTAAAACGCCCACCCCCTCCCAACCCCGGGGAAATGGCTCTAGGCTACGGAACTTAATCATTCTTACTTTGAACTCGGTTTACTTTGATACTTGGATTTAGTGATTTACTTGGTAACTCCGATTTACGGTGCAAGGGCTGTAAGCTATGCAAATTGCTTATTGTTACTTTGATGCTTTGTTTACTTTGATACCTTGTTTACTTTGATGCTTTCTTTACCTTGATACTTTTGTACTTTGATATTGTTACTTTGATACTAGTTTTGATACTTTGATGAAAGTTTAACGTTAAAAAAAATCTTAATTTGAAATAAGGATTTTTTTTAAACTTGAAACTTTTTGAAATCAAAAAACGAAGCAAAATTAATTAAAAAAAACTTTTTACACACTGTAAAAATTAAAAAATTATTACCAATTCAATTTTTTTACTTATTACAACATTGAAAATAAAACAAAAATTGCAATGAAACCAGACCAGGATTTACCAATAGAACCACTAGGCCCTGCGGCTTTCACTATTCCCAAAGTTTTGGGATTTCCATGAAAATCTTGCAAAAACGGAGTGGCAAAAACTCTTGCGCCTAGAAGCGTCAAATATATAAATCCGGCCCTGGGTGAAACAAAATCTTGAGCTGGTGAGCTTTCATTAGTTAACATAATTATATATCAAATATTCAGTTTAATTTTATTAGTTCTTGCCAAAACTATTAATTTATTTTGGTATAAAAAATTATTTTGAAATAGGGAATTTTGAAAAACTAGGAACTTTGGCAATCAAAAACGGACAGAAATTAATTAGAAAAAAACGTTCCGACAAAGGAGTTTTCTAAAGAAAAGTAAAGGCCATATTGAACTTGAAATCAAGCGAGATTGAAATCTACAAGAACTCAAACTCAAAAAGACCAGAAATTACTATTAAAAAATAAATGAAACTCAAAACGAACAGAAATTAAATAAACAATCATAGCCAACAAGAGGATTTCACAACAGAATAATTAATGTAATTTCGTTATTTTATTTTTATCTCAGTTGCTTTAGTGTTCTCACAGAACTAAATCTAATAGCATCTATTCCCTGCGTGGATTAGTTTGCGCCAATTGTATATTTTTGGCGGTGGTTTTATTTGTTTTTAGTTTTAGTTGGGTTTTTTATCTTGTTCTTCTTGTGTTTGTTTTTTTTATCTTGTTCTACTTTGTTTTCGTTGAGAAAGGCTTCCAGACGTGGGACCAAAGTATTCGGATTTATTTTTTTTAATTAAAGTGTGGTTTTGTTCTTATTTTTTGTTGTAATTGCAGCTGTAATTGCTGTCATTAATTATGTAGCGTTAATTGCCCATTGTTTTCATGTTAATTAAAAGTTTTCTAAAGAAAAGTAAATAAACCTACAATAACTCAAACTTAAAACGACCAGAAATTACTATTAAAAAATAAATGAAATTCAAAACGAACAGAAATTAAATAAACAATCATAACAAAAAACATGCAGCAGGTACTAATATAAATGAATAAACATATCTTAAAACGAGTAAAGCTTAAGTTGAACATGCAAATCAAGCTTAAAACGAACAAAAATATTTTGCTATTGAAGCATAAATGAAACCTAAAACCAACAGAAATTAAATAAACAATCGTAGCAAACAAACATACAATAGGTAATAATGTAAATAAGTAAATAAATCTTAAAACGAGTGAAACTTAAATTGAATATGCAAATCAAGCTTGAAAAGAACCAAAATCTCTACAAACAAGAGTTTGGGTTTTGCCTCCTTCTCTCACTGTAAAAGTATAAACCTACTGCGTCATTGGCGCTTTACTGAAAACGAATTATATTACAAATATTTTCTTTGGTGATTATTGCAACGTTGAAAATAAACATAAAGATTAAATTAAAACTAAATTTTGACCCGATGAGCGTTTAGTAAATAATATCATTATATATCAAATATTCAGTTTAATTTTATTAGTTTTTTTCCAAGACTTTTAAGAACAAATACAGTTTCACTACAAACAAGAGTTTAGATACTGCCCCCTTCCCTAACGGTAAAAGTATAAAGCCTACTACGCCATTGGTGCTTCAAAATATTACAAATATTTGCTTTTCCAGTTATTGCAGCATTGAAAATAAAAAAAAATTACAGTGAAGTAAAATCTTTAAACAATTAATAGTAAAATCTTTAAACAATTAATAGCATTACATATCAAACATCCAGTTTGATTTTATTTGTACTTTTCAAGACTGTTCAAGACACATATAGTTTTCAGTAAAGCACCAATGACGCAGTAGGTTTTAGACTTTTCAGTGAGAGAAGGAGGCAAAACCCAAAATCTTGTTTGTAAAGATTTTTGTTCGTTTCAAGCTTGATTTGCATATTCAATATAAGTTTCACTCGTTTTAAGATTTATTTACTCATTTACATTAGTACCTATTGTATGTTTATTAGCTATGATTGTTCAATCGATTTCTGTTCGTTTCGGGTTTCTTTTATGCTTCAATAGAAACATAGTTTTGTTCGTTTTAAGCTTGATTTGTATGTTCATTTTAAAGCTTTACTCGTTTTAAGATATTTTTATTCATGTAAATTAGTTCCTGTTGTATGTTGTTTTTTTTTTCATTTGTTCTTTAACAGTAATTTCTGGTCGTTTTGAGTTTGAGTTCTTGTAGATTTCTTTACTTTTCTTTAGAAAACTTTTAATTAACATGAAAGCAATGGGCAACTACAGCTACATAATTAATAGCAGCAATTAAAGCTGCAATTACAACAAAAAATAAAAACAAAACAACACTTTAATTTAAAAAAAAAAATTCGAATACTTTGGCCCCACGTCCGGGAGCCTTTCTCAACGAAAACAAAGTAAAAAAAAATTAAATAGGGGGGGAAAACCAGTTGCTTTTAAAAATAACACAAAAAAATCCAAAAAAAGTCAACTAAACAAACGAAAATAAAAAAATAAATAAGTAAGAACAACTCACATCATAAACAAACTTCCAGCACTGAATTTACTCCATTAGAATAAACCAAAGCGAATGTCTATAGTGAAAACAATAAGCGACTCTCCTCTCAACATTCAGTGGATCTACTGAATGTTGAGAGGAGAGTGACCTATTGTTTTCACTATAGACATTCACTTTGGTTTTATTCTTATGTAGTAACATCAGTGCTGGAAGTTTGTTTATAATATTCCCATCTATCCACTGTATGTTGAAAGGAGAGTGACCCATCGTTTTCACTATAGATTCGCTTTGGTTTTATTCTTATGTAGTGACATCAGTGCTGGAAGTTTATTTATAATTTTTCCACTTATCCACGCAATGTTCAGGAGAGTGACCCATTGTTTTCACTATAGACGTTCGCTTTGGTTTTATTCTTATGGTTTAATTTTTTTCTTTTCCTGTGTGTAGTTGTCGGTTTTTGTGTGTGTGTTTTTTTTTTTTTAACTCTTTTTTTCTCTTACTTTATATTTTTCTCTTTTTTTTGCTATTTTTTCCGTTGAGAAAGGCTCCCGAATGTAGGACCGAAATATTCGGATTTTTTTTTAATTAAAGTGTTGTTTTGTTTTTATATTTGTTCACTGCTTTGTTGAAATTAAAACCCGTTTTTCTCATTTAATTTTTCGATAATGGGTACACAACTGGGGTTGTCATGTTCTAAGCTAAAATAGGAAAATAATTCTTGCTGTAGTAGGATTGAACCATTCAGAAGCCAAAACATCCTAGCGAAAAATAGTAATCATGCTTTTACTGTCAAAGCAGTTGAACAAATCTTAATTTTCTGAATTTCATAACAAAATTCTTCAATATCGGTTTGAAAACAAATAACCCGAATGTAATAATGCTGAAGAGTGATTAACACAAAAAAATTGTTTCTCACCAGATGATCGACATAACATGAAGAAAGCCAGCAATATAAATATTTCATAGTTTTTTTCTCCTTTTTTTGAATGGAAACAGCCAATTCGGGGCAAACCCACTCAGAAACAAATTGTAATTGTAAGAATAAGGTTAAAATATTTCCTAAAGAGAGTTTGGCATAGTGTCCAGGTAAACCCTAGACTTATCTTTGAAAATGATTCAAGACTTTTGGATTCTTGATCAGCTTCCATTGAATTAAGCACGTTAAAAGGAACTAAGGCAATCATTTTCGGCAGTCAAAAATCAAAACAAATCTAAGTGCGTTTTGGTTTGTTGACACTCAAGAAAGCCTGTGGATAAGGGTAAAGATAAATCATCTAAGTAAAGAGCGATGTGGGCATAATATATTATTTGTTTAGATCAGGGCACTTCGTATCGAAGGAGTTGTCGTAGAAACTTTGAAAAGGGCTCATTCAATTGGAAATTTAAAAGGCTAGTGCTCTTTTTAATATTCAAATGTGATTGGAGGGCAACTAACCCCCCCCCCACCCCCACCACTTCCCCAAACACAGCCAATAAAAATTTTGAGATGGCCATTTTGTTCAACGTAGTTGAACGTTCTGGAAATTATGTATTTGAGGACGACAACCCCCTCACAATCCTCAGAGCAAGGGTTGTAAGTTATGCCCTGGGGGCATACAAGGTATATATAGAAAAAGTGATTGTGTCAACTTTGGAGGGGGCTCATTGGAATGGTAATCAGAAGTTCTAGTGCCCTTTTTAAGATTCAGCCAGCAAGTCCAAGCCAGCAAAAATTAACATGAGTAGGGCTGATAACCCCCATGCCTTCTCAAGACAACACAATTTGCGCTTCACTGAAAACAAAATACGTTTCAAACGTTTTCACCTTATTTACTTTCATAAACAAAAAAAAATATCAAAACCTTAAGCAGCAAATATCAGTATGTCAAATTAAACTGACAATCCACGGTCATCTGTTTGTAGTTGTTTTTTTTTCAGTAAAGTGCAAATTGTGTTCTGGTCTTGAGAAGGCATGGTTATCAGCCCTACTCAAGTTTTGCTGGTTTGGATTTCAATCGGCTATTTATTGTAGTTTCTGTTCGTTTTGAGTTTCATTTATTTATTGATAGTGATTTGTGGTAGTTTTACGCTTGTAAGATTATTTGACTTTATTTTTGCTCATTCTTGGCTAAAGGAAACTCTTTACTTTTCGTTTAAAAACTTGTCTTGGCGAATTTTTTTTTTAATTATTTAATATAAAGAAGCGACTAAACCGCGCTTTGTTTTCACAGGACTAGAGGCCTGTAGCTCAGAGACAATCAATGGTACAAATTTAAGATCTTCTCCATTGTTGGGATCATTAAACGGAGAACAAAATTTTCTCTTGCCTCTGCAAAATTCCAGTTATGTCTAGAGAAAGTGTTGTTCTAGTCTGCTAAATAGTACAAAAAAAGCAACAAATTGAATGTTTGGGCTCCATAAGTAAACTTCTAAGGGTTCGTGCAAAAATGAAAACATGGAGAAAGGAACTATCTCTTCCAGATCCTGAGATAGGAATTGCTCTCTTATAGACCTTTAGCTGAAATAATTCTAGAAAAGCTTTTTACATACTTGAAAAGACTTTTTATTTCTAAAACTTTTGATTTTGATCAAAATATGGGGAGAGGGGAGTCCCCAAGTTTTTTTCATCAGAATATCTACCAGAAATGCTTACTGGACCTCAACTAAACTTATTGGGACATAGTTTTGTGTTTTGGGTATCCAGACATAAGCTGACTGTTCAAAGGAGGAGGGATTGAAAAGAAAACAAGCATTTGTGAATTTTAAGTAATCGTTTGAGAAAATGCATAGTATACCGTATAGTTAGTTTATGAAGGAATTTATGTTTCTGTTTATTCATGAGATACTGCCGCATCAAGATCGAGTAAGTCGTTTACTCAAGATGAAGGTCCAAAGTGCAAGCTTTGCGATGAAATAGTGATAAATGGCCTGAAGCACGAATTTTTCAATTGTAAATATAATGAAGGAATTGTACATAAATGTTTTAGTGCCTTAAGAGATCGTGGAGTAATGTGGAATACTGAGGAAGACAAGATAAGGTTGATTAAACTGAATTTAGAAATTCCTGGAAATGAGAGGAGAGAGCGAGCTGTGGTGTTGATTGTGATGAAATTTTATGAATATGTATGGAAAAGAAGGAAGAAGAGAAAAGGGATTGAGTTAAGAAGGTTTGGTTATGATTGTAGGAGAATGATAGCGCGTTTAAGTGAAACTGAAAGGTGGAAAGAAAGAGTGGATATTGAGTGGATGGAGTTGTTGGTTGAAGAGTTTATTGGCAAGAGGTAGGTTATGTTTGAGGAGATATGTTGTGAGAGTGTGTGTGTGTGTGAGTAGAAATGAGTAAAACAGCGTTGTGAGTTTTTAATTTTGTTTTTTGTTTTGTTTTTAGAACTAAATAGTAGGCGAAGTATAGTTAAAAGGGAAAAATGAAAAGATAAAGTTGAAAAGTAGTATCATTATAACTTTCTTTGAGGTCTTTGCAATTTGTAAATATGTTGGTGTATTTTTTTGTAAAAGAAAGTTATACTGATAAATAATTTGGTTGATTTGTTTTATTATTATTATTTGTTTTGTAGGAGACACGTAGGGTCACCATCTGGAAGAGTTTAGAGGTATGGTAAGAGATAGCCACCGTGTGAAGGGCTTCCTGTTGGGGGAGGACGCCCTTTTTCACGGGAATGGCATTTTTTTTTTTTTTTTTTTTTTTTTTTGAGTGTTTTTGGTAGTATATGGTGACTTGAAGTGTGTCCAGGTCGGCTACTAATTAATAAAAAAAGAGTAGGTGACGTCTAAAGTTAAAATTAGATGTATTTTGAATATAAAATTTGTCGTCACTGAGAGGAGAGGAGGTGGGATTTAAAAAAAATAAAAAAAAATATAACAAATAAGAGGAGGGATTTATCCCTGCATGGCATCGGTACTTCTACAAGAAAAGGTTGTCAAATATCAACCAGGTTTTGTCGTAATAGAAAACTAGTTTCCTAGTCATGCACTTTGGGAATGATAACCCAATTCGTTTTCTGTATGGGTTGGGGGAGAGAATAGGGCTCATACAGTTCTGTCCTCGGGTCATCTTCCAGAAGAAATTTTTAGATCTTAAGCAAAATGAACGCGAAGTAACAGCTTGAGTCCTATCTGAATCCTACAAG
Organism: Artemia sp. Qi Xiang Cuo; assembly: GCF_049724085.1. Taxonomy (NCBI): domain Eukaryota; kingdom Metazoa; phylum Arthropoda; class Branchiopoda; order Anostraca; family Artemiidae; genus Artemia; species Artemia sp. Qi Xiang Cuo. Next base: position 33,049,650 of record NC_142811.1, read on the forward strand.
GTTTGGGAAATGTCTAACCTCTTAGGGAGAAAGGGAGAGGAGGATATATTCTAGACATAAGGATATCAACCCTCAGAGGTTGTAAAATCTCAACGAAACTCAGTTATAAGTAACAAATAAAGTACTAGTTACGCCTTTTAAAGTCCATATCCGGTTCAACCTAGGAAGAGGGCAAGAAAATAGTTGCTAATTTCTCGTTATCAGCCCATCTATCAGGGACCTAACCCCCCCCCCCCCGCACACACACACACACACATACAAAAAAAACTGCAAAGTAAGAGCAACTTTTATAGCTGTAAATGTACAGAGTTTACACCTTATCCACTTTCTGCAAGGAGGATAGAAGTGTCCTTTCATTAGCCTAATTACTAAGTGGACGGGACAAATTCAGACTAACCTGGACAAAAGCAACAGTTACGGCACATAAGAAGCACTTATCAGATTCACTAGATGTGGTCATGGCAGCTAGGGATTTAGTTTCACCTTTAGATGTTCTAGTTACATCAGATAGCTTATAAAGCATTTGCTGCTTAAAGCAATGCCATATGAGCTTCTGGATCTTATTTCAAGGTATGATCATGTTGCGGTTTTACATCTGTACACTGTCCGTTTTACGGACGGTCTATAACCACTGGAAATAACCTTCAGGAGTGTATGCACAAGTCACATAAGCAATCAAATCATTTACTATGTAGATAGTTAGGTCCGTAAAAATCAGGCTTCCCTATATCTATTTGACCATTGCTTCGTACACATAAAACTTATTTCTGGAGCAGTCAAGCTCCTGAAACTTACAAGCTTTTCCCGTGAAACATAACTGCATGCGTTTCTCCGTAACTGAGACTCATGAGTCACAGTTGCTTCAACACTTAACAAGGTCCTGGCACCAAAGATCTAGTCTATCTATAATAAGGAATGTTAAAGGGGAGAAGGATATTGAAAGACTGGGGATGATTCTTCTGATGTGGAAAGCAGATAGTAGAATCAGTCTTTCCCAAAAGCCAGCCTCGGAATTATTTCATGCTCCGAACCTCGAACTTTTCCCCCTCAAAACTCAATAGGAGAAAAATCCATTTTTAGAAACAACATGGAACCTTTTTAAAGTGAGTATTTTTCCACCAACAATTCCTATGATGCAATCTTATAACAAACATTTTCAACCCTAACTAAAATCAATGTTTACCCTAAAGCCCTAAAACCCCGTCTTCAAAAGCAAAGTGCATCCATAATTTTCTTTAAGATATTAACCAACAATTCACTTGAAGAAAATAACATTTAATGTTACTACTGAATCTCTTTCAAATTTCAAAAGAATAATCTTCTATCCAATTTCTGCTGATGCAGACATAAGGGTCGTTGAAAAGAATCAAAGCTATTAGACACTGAGGATAATTATTCTGAAAAGGTCAGCAAATGAGTATACTCCCCAAGGATTTGGGTATTGACGTTGAGTCTCGAAAGAAATCCTCCAATTATTCTTGTTTGTCTAAAGAAAAAAGTCCTCACTGCTATATTTTTCTAAGAAATGAATCGCTGATCAAGAGAAAATTACGCTCTAGAAGGGGAATTCTTAAAAGAAACTTTTTATTTCCCTTGGGCAAAGACTCTAAGTAACTAAAAAGAAATGAAAAAATAGAAAAATTAGGTTAAATTGACCTTACTGCAGTTTAATGTCGCTATTCTGAATAGCTTATACTCATCCTCCTTTTCTTCACTATCATCATTGGCTAGACAACTTAAACGATTAATCAATTTAATAGTAAAAATGCGCTTGAAATTCAAATAGCTGATAACTTCAGGGGAAAATGGATTTTCCTCCCAATGTTTGGAATACAGTATAAATTTTTGCTATGGATATTTTGCAATTGCTTATGGTGTTGACAAAGTAGGGCATGGGGGGGGGGATAGGCAATTCAAACTAATAGACTGGAAGAGCTAAACTTGTCCGGGATGAAGTCTTTAAAAAATCACAGAATATTTTGACAAGTTATTTGATGGATTAATATTATATGGTATTGAATACTAAAATTACTTAATAAGAGCACTGGCTAATAGTAACCCAGAGAAACAAAGTTTTTGGGTCAAAATAGTTTCTTGTCATTCTAAAACAACTTTTTACGGAAAATTTGAACACGCAATAAGAATTGTTGCGTGTTCAAATTTTCCTGTAAAGTATATATATATATATATATATATATATATATATATATATATTATATATATATATATATATATATATATATATATATATATATATATATATATATATATATATATATATATATATATATATATATATATATATATATATATATATATATATATATATATATATATATATATATATATATATATATATATATATATATATATATATATATATATATATATATATATATATATATATATATATATATATATATATATATATATATATATATATATATATATATATATATATATATATATATATATATATATATATATATATATATATATATATATATATATATATATATATATATATATATATATATATATATATATGTGTGTGTGGTTTTTTATGGTTTAAAATTACATATACAAGTCTGTAGGGAAAAGGGAGCTTAATGTACAATAAAAATTCTGGGCAAGGGTAACGGACAAACCAAAAACCGGACGAAAAAATGCTTCAAAACTTTTTTTCCAATCGAATTTAAGATTATATCCATAAGCCCTTGAACCAGGAAGACAGCAATATACAAGAACAATCAACCCAAAAACAAATATTCGTCAACCCAACAAAGGGTTCAAAAAAAGGAAAAAAATTGCGAATAGCCTGAAACTTACATTTGTAAGTTTCTGAGCCACGAGGCTATAACACACAAAGTAAAAGTCCCTGCCCCCTGATCATCAGATAAATGACCTTTTCCCCTAGTTTATTATTTCCTCTTAAGCTCATTTTTGGGCTGCTTGCCCTAGTAATCAGACAAATGTCCTTTTGTCCTTTATTAGATTTCTCTATGCTTATTTCTTTCTATTTTCCTATTTCCGAGACGATCTTTAACGTCTTGAATGAAAAAGTCATCTAATTAAGACAAATAAAAAAGTCAGCGAGAGAGTGACTCACCCGCAAATCTAGACGGTCCTAGACGTTTACCCCCCCCCCCCCCCGCAATTACCTCCGGAAAATACCCCCCGAGGAAAACACCCCCCCCCCCCACACACACACAAAATACCCCCCGCAGAAAATACCCCCCCCCGAAAAATACCCCCCATGGAAAATAAGGCTTTCTAAATTTGAGAGTTTTATTTTTATTTTTTTCCGTAGGGAGAAGTAATTTTGATACTTGTGTATTATACGCCACTCACTCAAGTTCACACTGTGTAAACCTCGAGAACAAACCGGTTTCTTCGTAAGCTTCTTTCAGCTTAGCGCGAGATAAGACGAGGACAAGTGACAGAATAGATGTGAAATATATAATTAAATATATAAATTTGGGCTATATATTTGCACATAAGGAGGGAAGGGGGTAAAGTATTTGGACAATTTGAAATCAGAAAACAATTCTTACTTAATAATATGCAGAATAATTGTACCTAATTCATTTTGCATGCAGACCAGCTATACTTTACCCCCCCCCCCCCCCCCCTAATGTGCGAATATTTAGCCCAAATTTGTGTCTAAAATAAAGAAGAAACTAATGAAGAAACCGGTTTGTTCTCGAGTTTTACACATCGTAAACTTGAGTTGGTGGCGAATAATACACGAGTGCCGGAATTTTTCATGGAGAGAGCCGGATTTCCCGGTATTATTTAAAAACGATCAGAAATTAAATTTGAAAAAAAACAAGTTTTTTAAAACTGAAAGCAAGAAGCAACATCAAAACTTAAAACGAATTAGTGCCTGATTAATCGAAACTTAAAGAAGACCAGGAAACCCTAGTTGTCTGGGTGTCTAAATTGGTGCCCCCCCCCCCTGTCGAATGAAAGATCTATAAGCATTTATATATTCTGTAAGCATTATGAAAGATCTATATTCTGTAAGCACTTAAATAGTTTTGATAATAATATTAAATTTACAGTTGAGTTTGAGGATAATAGTAAATTACCTTTTCTGGATATTTTATTAATTAAAAGGGATCTCCATTTACTTTTCTCGATTTAAAGAAAAACCACGCACAACGATAGGTATTTAAATTTTCATTCTTGTCATCCTCTGTTGGTGAAAAGGGGGGTGGTAATTTCACTAGTGGATAGAGCCTATGGAATTTGTTCCCAAAAATTTCTGGATTCGGACTTTTTATACTTAACGGATATTCTGTTTTTTAATAGCTACCCAATTAAGTTCATTAACAGAATAAATGAAAATAAAAGGGTTATATATAATAGTGGGGTTTTCGGAGCTTCTCAGTCTTTAGATTTAGATGTATCAAACTGTTACACTTCATTGACGTGTGTATCGGGTTTAGTTGAGAAACTTTCGCGGGTTTTAAGTAAACTTGGTATTGATACATGTTTCGAATCGTTGAAGTCAATGGGTAGTTACTTTATTTCAGGTAAGGATTTAACCCGGAGAAATTTGAAAAGTAGGGTTTATAAAAGTTTGTTTTCCTGCCGGATGGTACGTATTGGTAGAACTCGACAATAATTTGTTCAAAGTCTTATTGAACACCGAAAATCGATAGAAAAAATCGTAAAATTAAGCAAGCCTCCAAAAACTTTTGTTTCAGCTTTAGCAGAACATTTTTGGTTTCAACCAGATCATTTTGCAAAATTTGATGAAGCCTTAGATATTTCAAATGATAAAGATTACACTCAGTAGGCGAGTGGGACCATAGAAATTAAAAAACATATGTTTGCTAACCTTTCGATAAATAGGAACACAGTTAAATTAAATATTGCCCTAATTTATGATAACCTTCTTAAGAGTGAATGAACAGTCAACAAGGGAGTTAAGATTTTATATAATCACCAGGGGACTATTTTACCTGCTAAACCAAAACGATTTGCTTCAGTAATAGCTAACAAAAGGATTATTTCGCAAAAAAGTAATAAAAGTAATTTACGGTTTTTTTATTTTTCCTCAGTTACTCTGGTGTCCTCACTGAAGTAACTCTATATTGCATCTTTTCCCTACGTGGATCAGTTTGCGCCAATTGTACATTTTTTTTTTTTTTGGTGGTGGTTTTATTGGTTTTTAGTTTTATCTTGTTTTTTTTTATCTTGTTCTTCTTGTGTTTCTTTCTTTCTGAAGACGCCTTGTTTGGATATAGGCAAAATATTCCCGTTGTTTTGCATTTGTCTTTTCTTTTCTCTCCACTGGCCACAGTCTCGTTTGTTTGTTTGTTTTTTTTTAGATTTTTCTCTTTGTTGGTTTTTCCCCTGGCGATTACCCCCCCCCCCGCGGTAAATCCCCCCCATATATTAACTCCCCGAAAAATGCCCACCGGGGAAAATACCCCCCTCCCACGCAGGAAATACACACACCGGGAAATCCCCCCCCCCCTATGAAAATAAGGCTTTCCAAAATTTGAGAATTTTATTTGAGTTTTTTTCCGTAGGGGGAAGGAGTTTTGGTACTGGTGTATTATACGCCACTCACTCAAGTTTACACTGTGTAAAACTCGAGAACAAACCGGTTTCTTCGCCAGTTTCTTTCAGGTTAGCACGAGACAATACAAAGACAAGTGACATAATAGATGTGAAATATATAATTTGGGCTATATATTTGCACATAAGGTATTTAGTAATAAGTAATTATTACCATTGGTATAATAAGTAATAAGTATTATAATAGGTAATAAGTTAAGTATTTGGACACTTTGAAGTCAGAAAACAATTTTTACTTCATAATATACAGAATAATTGTACCTACTTTACTTCCCCCCCCCAATGTCCAAATATATAGCCCAAATTTATTTCTAAAGTAACGAAGAAACCGGTTTGTTCTCACATCGTAAGTTTTACACATCGTAAACTTGCGTAAGTGGCGTATAACACGCAAGTATCGGAATTTTGAATGGAGAGAGAGCTGGATTTCCCGGTAGTATCTAAAAACGATCAGGAATTAAATTAAAAAAAAACTAGTTTTTCCAACTAAAACTAAGAAATTATAACGTATATGAAAGAAGTTGCCCCTTCCACAGACCCTTGCTCTTTACGCTAGAATTAAAATTATTGTCCAAATTCTTTAAGAACGATTCCTGAAACACAATGGCCGTTTAATTAGAACAATAAACTTTGTTTTAAAATTCAATAAAAAAAAACTTTAACGTTAACATTGAGGTCTTGAGGAGGAGGCAACCCCTTTCATATATGTAATAATTTCAGTTCGTTTTAAGGTTTGATGTTACTCCTTACTTTCATTTGAAAAACTTGTTTTTTTATTTAATTACGTACAAATAGTACTTGTTAATGGGAAACATAAGTTTCTAAAAGAAAAGTAAAGAGACTCATTAAACCAAAAATGAGCAGAAATAGTCAAATAATCTTCAAAGTAAAAACTATGGAGTCTAATAGAAAAAACATAAAGTATTTTTTTCTACGAAAAAGACGATGTCAATAAAAATTTAATGGAAATTAATTTTTAAAAAAAATTCTACAAAACAAATATGCCAAAGAATAGTAAACAGCTTCGTTAAGCCAAAAATAAGTAGAAATAAATTTAAATAGTTTCCCAAGCGTAAAACTGCCACAAATGGCCATCAATAAATGAATTACACCCAAAACGAACAGAGACTACAATAAATAACCGAGTCAAACTCAAAAAAAAGCAAAACTTAACATGAGTAGGGCTGACAACCCCCACACCTCCTCAAGACCAGAACATAATTTGTACTTTACTGAAAACAAAATACATTTTAAATGTTTTCACTTTTTTGACTTTAACAAATAAAGAAGTATTAAGACTATAAGGAATAGATATCAGAATATGTATAACAAACTGACAATACACGATTATTGTTTTTTTCAGTAAGGTGGTTTTTTCTGTATTGGTTTTTTCAGTTCTGGTCTTGAGAAGACATGGGTGTTGTCAGCCATACTCCTTTTAATTTTTGCTCGTCGTGAGTTTGACTAGGCTATCTATTATAATTTCAGTTAGTTTTGGGTTTCATTTATTTGCTAATGGTGGTTTGTGGTAGTTTTACAGTTGGAAGATAAGAAAAACAAACCCGTAGAATTTGACAACGCTTTCGTCCGTAAAAACTTCACAATTTAGAATTTGTTGGTTCCCAAAGCCAACTATCTTTTCAAAGGATAGCTACACCTTCTTAAACTTTTTGGTGCCATATGTTTTAGATTAATTTTGATGATTGTTCGCCTACATATTTTTTCTTCTTCAATTGTTCTTTTAATTTGGCGCCCGCTACTGCCAAAAATTGCAGAAGTTCATATGCAAGTCTTTTCAACACAAATAGATTTGTGTGATTTTTTTTCTAAGTTTTTAAGATACTTCTCGTGTGTAAATTCCTCTATTTCCCGTTCCTTAGCACTTTTCAACGAAACTAAAAAAAACTCAAATAAAAGTCTCGAATTTAGAAACCTTATTTTCCACAGGAGAGGGGGGGTATTTTCCGCGAGGGTATTTTCCAGGGAGGGGGTATTTTCCGCGGGAGTTACTTTCCGTGGAAAATATCCCCTCACGGAATATACCCCTCCCCCAGAAATTAACCCCTGCAGAAAATACTCCCCCCCCCCCGTGGAAAATAAGGCTTCCAAATTTTAAAATCTTTATTTGAGTTTTTCTTTAATTTCTTTGAAAAGTGCGGACGGACAGGAGTATGGGAGTATGGCTGACAACACCCATGTCTTCTCAAGACCAGAAAAAAAGTTGCACCTTACTAAAAAAAACAATAATCGTGTATTGTCAGTTTGTTATACATATTCTGATATCCATTCCTTATGGACTTAATACTTCTTTATTTGTTAAAGCCAAAAAAGTGAAGATATATTTTGTTTTCAGTAAAGTGAATTTTTTTTCTGGTTTTGAGAAGGTGTGGGGGTTGTCAGCCCAACTCATGTTAATTTCTGCTTGTTTTGAGTTTGAGTCGGTTATTTATTGTAATTTCTGTTCGTTTTGGGTTTAATTCATTTATTGATGGGTATGTGTGGTAGTTTTACGCTGGGAAAATTATTTGAATTTATTTCTACTCATCTTTGGCTTAACGAAGCTGTTTACTATTCTTTTACATACTTGTTTTGTCGAAAAATTTTTTTTTAATAATTTCTGTTCATTTTTTATTGGCATATTTTTTTTCATAGAAAAAATATTTTATATAATTTTTCTTATATTAGATTCCATAGTTTTTACTTTGAAGATTATTTGACTTTAATTTTGCTTCATTTTGGTTTAATGATGCTATTTACTTTTCTTTAAAAAACTTGTTCTGTATGTTCTCCATTAACAACCACTATCTGTAAGTAATTAAATAAAAAAAACAACAAGTTTTTCAACTGAAAGTAATAAGCAACATCAAACCTTAAAATGAACAGGAATTACAATGTATATGAAAGGGTTTGCTTCCTCCTCAAGACCTTGCTCTTTACAGTAAAGTCTTTTTTTTTACAGAATTTTAGACCTAAGCTTACTGTTCTAATTAAACGGCCATTGTGTTTCAGGAATTGTTCTTAAAGAATTTGGACAAAAAGTCAAAACTTTAGCGCAAAGAGCAAGGTCTTGTTGAAGGGGCAACTCCTTTCATATACGCATTTCGCCCCAAATTCAAGAGCTCTCTGGTAGTATTTTGTAGTTGTGTTACGTTTTTAAAACCCCTGTCTGAGGTTTACGTTTTAATTAAAACTCTTGCACACTTGCTTCGCTTGTACTTCATAAGGAAACAGACAGCAACCGCAAGTACTTTCCAGCTGATGACAAGAAAAACATGAACTTTATGAACCATTTTTCTAAATTATGAACCATTTATGAACCTAGGTTAAAAATATGAACTTTTTCATAATTTTGAGCCTAGTGAAAAAGCCTGTATTGGACCAAATAGTGGGCTAGAATTCTTTATTTTCCTGTCAGCTTGAAACTTTCAAGTCATTACTTAGGCTAAGTAGACCTTGATTGGGGGGAAAAGGTCGTTGGGAACTTGAAAATAGGCTAAGGCTAATAAAATTTTCCTCAAAGCCACACCGGGTCCTACATGACAATACTGCCTAGTTAGATAAAAGTTTTTCTTATAAATAGTATTTAATCACGTTTTGAAACTGTGTAACACAGACGAAATAAACCTGAAATATATCTGCCAACTAACATGAGATAATCGAGCTGATTTTCCGTCATGTCTTATAAGCCTGCTTAGGGAACGAAAAAGAAAACTGAGGTATAGCCTACCTCTGTTTCTAAAGTATTATATCTCAAATTACAGATATAGCTCTCTTTTAGTATACGCGTATTACAAGAGTTACAATATCCAAATAATAATAAGCAACATAAATATACAAGGTAATAATAATAATAACAATAATAGTAAATAAAATATACAAGCGGTTTTTAAAGTAAGCTGTGTTAAGGAAATACCTCTTCACCAGAACTATCTTGGGTAGCTCTCTCGCCTTCAGCCGTCTTTTCTGGGGTTGTGGCCTTGATTGGCGATAAAACAGCCGAAACTTCACGATCTTCTTGAGTCACAGCATCGCTGGGGCAAATGTCTGGCTTAACATTTGGCATAGGTTTTTTTGACTTGCTAAAATTTGCATCGGTGAATTCCACTGGACTAGACTATAATAATGATATATTACTATGTGGACAAATTCAAATTTCAAATTATTGTTTTCAGAACCAAAATAAATGATTGAAAGGTAAAAGCACACATAGGTGCAAGAATGTTATATAGCTCAATATTATAACAAATTATTACGGAATAGGTAGAACCCTTTCAAGGCTTTTCCGTAGAGGCTTAACTGTCACAAGCAGCGTCCCTGACCCTTCAACAGCTCTGCCTGAAGCTAGCTGGCAAAAAGTAAGAAAGTGAAGCAAGTCAGAACGTAGAATAATTTACACTACCAGATGCACTATAAAAAAAAAAAAAAAAAACTTTAGCTAAACGTCTAAAGGACAGGGACAGGTCATTGGATGGATTCTTGTGCTCCCTTCAACACTTATCCGGCACCCATAGTTACAAAAATTGACAAAAATCGTATTATTTGCTCCAATGAATGACGCCTATGATCAAACAATTCGTGGTAACGACCTGTAAGTAACGGGCGACTCGTCCTAATAACAATCAAAACTCCCAAAAACGCAGTTTTCAGAGCAACATATATACATATATATATATATATATATATATATATATATATATATATATATATATATATATATATATATATATATATATATATATATATATATATATATATATATATATATATATATATATATATATATATATATATATATATATATATATATATATATATATATATATATATATATATATATATATATATATATATATATATATATATATATATATATATATATATATATATATATATATATATATATATATATATATATATATATATATATATATATATATATATATATATATATATATATATATATATATATATATATATGTGTGTGTGTGTGTGTGTGTGTGTGTGTGTGTGTGTATATATATATATATATATATATATATATATATATATATATATATATATAGCCTGAGAAAATTGCCTTGATTTTTCGAAAATGGGAAAAAAAAAGCTCAGAAAGAGGAGTAGTATTGAGGGAAATTACACCAAGTTCAGCAGAACAGAGAACCCTATTACGGAGTTTTTAAGCCCCTGGATAAAAAAAAAAACGAAATTGTGTATATTTTTCCGAGAAGGAAATTCATGGATGCGCGCTCATTGATATATTTCTTTATATATTTGTTTTTTAACTTTAACAACAATTTATATACAAATCAATATGATCCACCCAAAACCAAATGGTTGACGAGTGGTAAATCATGTAAAAAAAAAAACACATTCATATAACATCTTCTAAATTCAGTATAATAAGAAAGAAAAAAAAGAGAAAAAAAAATAAAAATTGTAGTAATACTACAGGGGCAGAAACTACATACCATATCCATCCTGTGGGGTCACACTCACCAACCAACAAAGAATTACAACTTAACTTAAATAAAATCATATCTCCTCCAAAACAAACAAAACTGAAATTCATACTTGGTTGATAATTTTTCTTTCAATTTTCCAATGAATTAACTAAAATTTTCTATCTTCTTCATATCATTGTCCAAATTATTCCTTAATTTTTATACCCTTTATAATAAAAGAAAACGTGGACCTGGCAGACAGTATAGGCGGAGTATAATAATCATTCTTACTCCTAGTATTTTGGTTATATACATTCCATCAGCTATAAAACCAACCGTTAAAACACTCCGGCAGCTGGTTCACATTTTACCTATACATAAACACTAGTATATAAAATTGATGAAGCTCCGCCACCGGCAACATCCTAAGATCCCTATAAACTTTTCATTTGTTTGGTTTCTTTTAGAGGTGATCGTACCAAGCCAATGGTCCTAAAATATCAAGTGGGGGTTCATTCGAGCAGAAATTGAAATTTCCTAGTACTCTTGTTGAGTATCAATAGACACTGTGCCACAGGAAACTGGCATTCTCCGCAACTTTCCAGCGCAAAACAACATTTTTGGCCCAAAAGCTCGAAAGAGCTATCAAACAAAAATTCTGAAATAGCCAATCGATCAAAATTATCAAAAAAACTAATCACGAAATTATCAAAAACTTTGATTCAGCTAGTTTCAGAAGCTAGGATATCACGCCACTGGCGCATTCGGTCTTAAAGATGCACGTTTTCCATACAAAATAAACCAAATACACCAGGATATTAAGCTTCATTTAACCAAATTCATCCATTTATTGTTTAACAAAGTTATGTACACCTTAACAAAACAATATTTGGTAGCGATCCTTTATTTCTTTCTTATCAACTATGGCAATCCTTGGACTTATTAAAACAGTTAAATAAAGAGAATTGTGTAACAATGCATCAGCTATTAAGAAGGAGGGACAGTGGACATGTGTGTAGATGAAGAGGGGGGGATTAATCCTCAAAAAGTGTGCTCTTATGCACACATTTTCTAACTCTTAGTGAATCTTCTGATAAATTTAAAAGGAGGCTGGGGGGGGGGGAGGGGAGGTTAATTAGAAATTAACCTTTAATCTCCCTTTATTCCTAGGAATATTTTAGAGCAAGTCTTTGCTATCGGTTTGGCGGAGTGAAAGCTCTCCTCTTATTGCACAATTATATTTTCTGTGTAAGATACACGATATTTATCATATGCTTACCGGCATTAAGAAGGGAGAGGCTGGGAGGCATCAAGAGCCTCGCGAGGAAATTTCTGAGGGTAGAGATGGATGTTTCTACCAGCACCTTAGTTTTAATAATATTTAAATGGAAATATTTCTCACTTTATTATTTCTATACATTTTTAATGTATATTCATTAAAAATGTATAGAAACATTTCTCAAGGGGAGATTGGCCCTGGTCCCCCTGGCGTTGTCCATGGAATAAAACTTAAAATGAACAGAAGTTAGTCCGTATGTGGATAGATGCCCCTCCTTAACCCTCTACTCTTCAAGCTAAAGTTTAACTTTTTATTTTCCATTCTTTAGAAACAACTACTCAAACATAATGGCGATCGGGATGGAATAAAAGTATTTTTCACAATGCTTCAAGAACGGGAGAGCTTATTGCGCATTTGCTATAAAAAATGAAATTTACAGAAAAAATGTTTTAAAAGGTGACTGTCGTACATCATAGGCAGCGCAATTGCGCTGCCTAATCTGAGCAGAAATTAATCTGAGTAGGGTTCTAAACCCTATGCTTTCTAAAGGCCAGAATATAATTTGTACTTTACTGAAAAAAATTCTTTTAAATGTTTTCAGTTATAATTTTAAGAAAACAAAAATTAATTAATATTTTAAGGAATAAATATCAGCATATGTATATTAAACAGACAATGCACATTTTTTTCAATAAATTCGTTTGAATTTTTTTCAATAAAGTACAAATTATATTTTGGCTTTTAGAAAGCATATGATTGACTTATTTACTTATTTACTTTTATTGAGTTTGACTTATTTTAATTTCTGTTTGTTTTGGGTTTCATTTATTTATTGATACTCATTTGAGGTAGTTTTATGCTTGATAGATTATTTGATTCTGTTTTTGGTTTAATGGAGTTCTTTACTTTTTTTTGAAAAACTTATTTGTGCAAAAAGAGTTTTTTTGATTAATTAATGTCAAGAAAAGATTCAGTGATTAGAAGTGACCAACGGTGGTATTGTTTTGGCTCCGAATATCCTGGAACAGATGAACCTAATTCAATCTCCTGTCGCCAGTGCTGTGCCTGTTTAGTATTGGTCTAATCAACCCTGCTCTTAAATTAAATTAAAAAACAAATTTTTCAACTGAAAGTAAGGAGCAGCATTAAAACTTACAAACAGAAATTATTCTGGGAGGGGCTGCCCCTTCCTCAACCCACGCTCTTTACGCAAAAGTCTTAGAGTTCTTTAAAAATACTTCTCATTTAATTTCAATGGCCCTTGTGTTTCAGGAGTCGTTCTTAAAGAATTAAGACGAAAGTCAAAATTTCAAATTTTCGAAAGTTAAAGAAAAAGGACAAAAAGTTAAAATAATCCACATATTTCAGCATCTGTATTTAATGCAAATAGTAACACTGCAGAAATTACGAAGCATTTTAATAAGTACGCAAAACAACTTCTATGGCTACCTTTTTTGGCTAGCGGCGAATTTGTATCAATTAGATACGGGGTGGCTGGCCAACTTGACACTGTCCAACGAAGAAACCAAATATATTAACAACAGGTAAACCCTGATAATTATTTCCTAAATATCCTTCGTTGTGCTAGTCTTGTCGTTTAAGCGCTGATTTAAGTTTGTGTGTTTTTTTTTTTTCTTCTTTTCTTCTTTTCTACTCCATTAATTATATTTCTGTGCAACATGACGGGTATATATATATATATATATATATATATATATATATATATATATATATATATATATATATATATATATATATATATATATATATATATATATATATATATATATATATATAAACTTGGACGTCTGACACTCACCAAGCCTTTAATATCAACACGTGGCTCTATTTTCAATGGACTGAGTACTATATTTTTCCTTTCAACAATTGATCGTCCATCATCTTTTGCCGATATCGCATCATCCCTGAATGCTTTTACTTCCTCGCAACTTCCTCTTCTTTCTTTAGTGAGAACATCGAGTTTATGTGCTAGTAGCGAACCGCGTCGGTCCATCTGACCGCAGTCATCCACTAGTTTTTCGGGTAAGCATTGCGTTTCACCAAGCGCAATTTTCTGTGCAGCTTGTCGTCCCCCGAGACGCCAAACTTGGGACGGAGCTGCTTTCAAACGAACCTCTAGCTCCTAAAATATGTTCAAAAGTTAAAAAAAAAGTATTGACGCTTAACCCATAAAAGAAAAGAAGAAACTTAGCGATTTACACGGCTTGCACATTTTTTCTTTATCATTTACAAAGAGTCTACAGAGAAAATGAAATAATTGCACTATTAAGAAAATTTTTGAATTTATGGATTATTCTGACACCTCTTTGGTTACTTAAGTTACTTTTGATAAATTTACATGACATTATTTCGTCAAACTTTATATCAAATTTACATAATACCTGTATTTGGCAGCGATCAGCGATATTTCTTTCTTATCAACAATGGTAATCCTTGGATTTATTAAACCGGTCTAATAAAGAACGATAAAACAGAACACCAGAAGAGGAAACCTCGGGCTATCTGAGAAAATTTAAAGTTAGACAATTGAAAAAGCTTTCTATTCATTTAAAACTTGCTGAAATTAATAGTTTAGCTTCAATAAATAAATATAGGTGAAGCTATTATAATGAACAAGAATTCCATGCTTTTATAAAAGGTTCAAAAGTAAAACCAAAGATTGTTAAGCCCTTTCTTATACTGTGATGAAATCGTTCACTTCAGAGAGAAAGTGATCTCGCTCACAATCACGGAAGAAAATATAGAATTAAAAAATGGCTGTTTTCTTTATTTTGCATACAACAAACCAACCCATTTTAACAAGACATGGAGCTATAAGTAATACTCTTTTCTCAAAATTTTGTATTAGTAATACCATATTCTTTTTATCGATAAAAAATAAACGTAGCCAATTCTTTTTTATTCAACGTTACATATTCATTCGGAGCCAGCAGTAGAATGTTCAAGCCCTACAAAGCAGGGGCTTCCGGGCCCACATTCACAATGTCGTAACATCCGATATATAAGGGCTTATCTCAAAAAAGTTTGCAGAGTATCAAAAATAAGGTTCTTAAGATATTCACGGGAATTATTTTTATTAACGGATTAAAAAGAGCAGAAATCTGAAAAATTATGGTCTGTTGCCAAATAACTTAACTTCATTTGGATTGGCAGTACTTAGAATTATACTACGTAGACATACTAAAACGTCTGTTTTTTGCAATCATGACCCCCCCCCCCCCTATTTTCCATTAGGTAGAATAAGTGCGGCTAAAAGATAAAGTCCAGAATCTTTCTCACTTTCTTACTTGTTTTTGACAAAAAAAAATTACCATTTCCTTCTGGGTATTAAGATATAATAATTGTGGTTTTAACATGTTCAAACCCCGAAGATATTTATCGATGGAAATACCCGTCACAGGTTAGATCCCATTATAATGAGCATAGGTTTACTACCTTTTTGTCAGGTTGCACCATCGCGATTCCTAGAAAAAGCTTTCTAACATGTATTTTGGAAGGATTCTTAATAAAACCACATTTGTTTTATTATTAAACTCTACAATACGGCGACTACCTTTAAGGTCAATGAGAATAACCTGTGTTTCCTTTTTTTGTTCCTTCTTTTTTTAGGTATATACATCATCTGCAATATACTTTTCTAGTCTCATAACGTATCTTTGAAAGAAAAATAAATTTTAGTTATTTGACATATATAAATAGAAAAGGTGTCGATACAAAAACACACAAATATATATATATATATATATATATATATATATATATATATATATATATATATATATATATATATATATATATATATATATATATATATATATATATACAAAAATCAAAGTTATTCTAAAAACAAAGCTCATTTCCGGCCGCCTTTAGAAGCCTTAACTGCACAAAATATGTGTAATTCGCAGCTCCAAAAACCCAATAGGTCATTTTTGGTAACATTTAACGCAATAAGAGAATTTACGAGTTTCTACTCATATGCGAAGTTTTTTCTTGCAACAATTATACCCTTGAAACGTTTAAGAGAAGAATTTTATCCTTTCTTCTTCCTCCTAATCCAAGCAAAAATAAAGACAAATCTGAGAATTTCGTATTTTTGGCTTTCTTTAAAGCTTGATAATTCTTGCAGGGAAAAGTGTTTTTTTAAGATAAGTTTGGCAGCTCAAGCTGGGTGGCTTCTGTGAATAAGTATTATTAAAACAGGCTCCCTATCAACCATTATAACCTTGATCTTTCGTAAGTCGTTACATTTTCGAGATTTTTTTTTACATTTTAATGACTTTAAATCTCACAAAAATCGTTTTCAGCACAATGGAGGGAGCCAAATGCCCCCCGCCCCAAATGGCACCACTGCCAACCACAGGACACACATTTAACAAACGCTCGATTTCAAAGACTTATCTCAACAATGCAAAGCTTAAAGTCACCTAATAGAAAAAAGCAACCCCTCCTGTGCCAAAAAACAGCTACCATCTCTTTTTAAGTATGTTCTTGCTTTTCTGCAACAACTTTTGTTTTCCGTTTGAAGAATTTTTTTTTTTTTCGTATACAACAAAAAAGCCTCTAGGGTGCCATGGCTGAATGCATACTGAATAAGGGAGTGCAAAGACATGACACAGGCAGGGCCACCTACAATGCTTCTACCTCCACATCCGAACAAAATGACTAAGTTCTAGGGCAACATAATTTTATAAAATGGGTATTAATAAGCTGGCGGACCACTGGCTAAGTCACTCAGCTGGATTGAGAGCTATGTTAAATATCAGTTTAAGTAAGGCCTTCAAATGCATAGAAAGTTTTTTGTTTTGTTTTTTCATTTGATTTTCACCGTATTCCAAGACGTATATTACTTTCTGAACAGTTTTTGAGGAAATAGACGGTTTTAAGTGAAGGCTTAATTAGGTGAAAACTATCTTTAAAAAAACCTAAATTAAGCATTTTTCGGATTAGGAAAGAAAGATGATTTGGCATGACACATGGAGCCAGACAAAATAATTTTATTTCGATTACACTGCTTCAGCTTCTATAGAATTATGCGCTTTCGCAAAATTTGACTTGAGCGCCTAAAGTAGAAATTTTTGAAGCAGATGGTTCAGTAGTCGTTACGAGAGGTATCTTTGATTAATTAGTCACTTTTATAAAAAATAAAATAGGTAGAAAAACTGAAAACCTTGACAGGAGTAGTATACGGAGTATTTTCTGGAGTTGCTTCAATAGCCTGTTCAGCAACAGGAAACTTTTGTTGAAATGCACTTTTTTCTAGGGGTGTGCTACCACGACCAAGACCCTAGAAGAAAATAAAAATACACATGATTATTCATATTCCTTACTGAGAAGAATTGCTAGAAATTACTCCTAACAGACGGAATCTCACCAAAATGCATGAGATCTAGCAATCAAGACTACCTACCAAGTTTATTTATTACAAATTATTCAAGTTAGATCTATTTGAGTCTAGCTACCAAGACTAATCCAAACACCCGATCTCTACAAGTAATTGATTTTAAGCTCACAACTTATGAGCTGAATTTTCCAACATTACCTAATAACCCAGCGACTGAAAGTCAAGACATAATTGTTATCTCGAATGTACCTAAGAATTTAAATAACCCAGCGAAACGCAGAGATGTAATAGACAAGATATTGGGACA
The DNA here is from genome assembly GCF_049724085.1 of Artemia sp. Qi Xiang Cuo. Lineage (NCBI taxonomy): Eukaryota > Metazoa > Arthropoda > Branchiopoda > Anostraca > Artemiidae > Artemia > Artemia sp. Qi Xiang Cuo. The sequence goes on from NC_142811.1 coordinate 33,067,637, forward strand.
TGAACCAATTAGCAGCTGCCAAAACTGCTGCCAAAACAGAGCCTTAGATACGTATTAAGTTGAGTGCATTGTTTGAGAGTAGTTCTGTGGTTCCATGCGAATTGTCTGGCATTAATTATTGCCAATCTAGCTTCCTGATTCTCCCTCGATTTTCTAAGGCTTGCCTTCAGCTTTTGAAAATTCATCTTTCAAGGGGTTCTCTTAGTAGACCTAGTGATAGTTATGTTCTGTTCTTGGGTATTTTGCTTGATGACAATATCTCCTTCAAGCATCATATTAGTCAAATTAAAAAGAAGATATACAGGAATCCAGGAATTCTTAGAAATTTTAGACTTATTTTTCTGGGTAGATTCTAAAACTTTTCTTGTGCAGTTTAACTCAATCTTAAGTTACTTATACCCCCGCTATATGGATGTCAACCTTTTCTTCCCTTTTGATATCGCACTAGGATATATGATAAAGCAAGGAACTTTATCATTGACGCAAACTTATATTAATAAGCCGTTGTTTGGTTTAAATTCACTTTATAATAGTTCATGTTTGTCATTTAATTTTTCTTCAATTACAGAGTGATGTTCCAGCGGCCCTTAAAATTAGACATCTTTCGTCTCTGACCATTTTGCATATCATCTTCGTTAATACGATAATAATCGTATTCCATTCAGTCCATCAGTCAGATCATACTTTAAACCCTTGACTGCTTGTCAGTCAACCTGAAAAGCCTTACCTAAGTTGCCTAGGAAGTGTCATTCGCTTGGATACCTTTAGAAGGATTTTAAAAAAATTTCTGATCTCTGGTTAATTTATTTTAATATCCTTTTAATTATTTTACCTTCATTTCATCATTATTTCTTTTTACCCCCACGTGCGGTTGATTGGTCAAGTCAATTTTGGGTTGACTTGATAATTATGTATAGCAATTAGAACTGGCTGGGTTTTCAGAGGGTAGCCACGCATGGATGTTTGAGTTTTTGAGCTTTTTTTTTCTTCCCCAACTATTTTGGCCATACAGCCTAGCAGGGAGTTATATGATGTTGAATATTTTTTCTGATGTTATTGTGTGTATTTTCTTTTTTTCGTTTCTTTCTCCCTGCATTCCCGGCCAAAGAGCCCTGCGGAGGGTATTTGATGGGGATTGTTTCTGCTGACTATTAATATTGCATGTATGTTTGTTGAACGTTTCTTTTCGTCTCTCTCTTTCTCTCTCTCTCTCTCGTTGGAATAAATCTAACCTAAATCACAAAATTAAGCCTTTACTAGAAGGAATCGGAATTTACGAAAAACACGATGCCGAGTTCTTATATTATGTTGAAAACAACGAAACGTTCAACGAGGCCCGAGTAAGCACATCCTACAAGGCGCAGCAGGCCGGCTAAACTGCTGGCAGATGGCGAAAGATATGTCACAATTGAAATGAGTGTCACTATATACTTTTTAACGAAATGACTCCCAAATTCTAATAATACTAAAATTGCTGAATTTAGGATATTTTAGTCAATATACAAGAAAATCTGGACCAAAACCCATATTTAAGCTTTATTTATCCCGAAAGCGGACACAAACAAAATTGATTTCATAATTTAACTATTCCGAATTTGTATTTCACAACTGGATTAGAAATAAATTGCAATAATTACCAATAGAGATAAATGGTAATAATAGAAGGGAGGCGGACACAAGAAGAATGAGATTCTTTATCATTTTTTGTAAACAATATAAATTGAACTTCCTTGAAAAGCATTGGTTTGTAATCATACTCTGGTGTATAGATCTATATGAACAGAGGAGAGAAGGCCTTTATAGCTTAATATATATTTAAAGCCTAACCTGGACACTGTGTTCATTCGACCTTGTCAAATCTTACATGAGATCAAAATTTGGTTTTTAAGTTTTCCGCGCATCGAGTTTTTTTTTAAGAATTTATGTCCAAAAACTATTTAAAAATTACGATGTACAACTAAATATCGTTGCTCGATTTTCACATAAAACCCAAAATTATTTTGGGCAGCCTTTGAGCTAGAAGTACCGAAAATTTAACTCCTGATCACTCGAGTTCTCTCTATTATATCTACAAACGCAACCGGTGGACAAAACCAACTGGAAGAATCATTCCCGTTTTATAATACATTTTTCAATAAAGTAAATTGAAATTCCTTATACATAACAAATAAACAGAAACCTTAAATGTTCAAAAGGTTCTGTAAGCAAGGGTTATAATCAGTGAAGACGCTAAAAGTACGATTATTGCTTTTTTACCATTGAATCTTCTTGTCAAATATGATTAGCTAGTTAATAAGTATTTGAAGCAGTTCATACTCTTATTCTTTACTTATTTTCCTTAAATATTTAATAGATGGGGTTGTAATCCCTAACAGTGAATTTGACTGAGAGACAAATACAAAAACGCAAATACTGTACAACAAAAATAGATAAGCGACTGCCTCTGTCATAGTGCAAAAAATGAAATAAAACAGTGCCCAATCAGTGGTACTTGTGTCTGGACGCATGGCCTCGGACATGTGTTTGGTTTGTAAAATATAGTAACAAAGAAGTTTTCTTATACATAAAATATATTAAGAGTAAACAACGGTGTTTTGATTTTTCTCTGATAGTATAGCGATTTGATACAAAAAACGAACGCTAGAATCCCTACTTTTTGTTTATTTTTTTTACAGAATTTAACTCCCCCTTTACTATTTTATGGCATGTAATATTTGGGCAGGGGTAACCAATATAGAGATGCTTTCAATTTTTATCGGATTGATTTTTTTTACCGGTGTTTTCAATCACATTCTGTCAAATTGATTTTATCCTAACAAGCCAGACCAGCAGAATACCCACTACTGCCCCGTTCCTTTATTTAACAGTCCATTCTGAAGGAAGACGTATTGTGTTTAGATCTTGGTCGCACTGTTTTTCATTCACGGCAGAAGGAGCAATTCGGACACTTTCCAATGTAACACTGGTCGATAAATTTGTGTTGTTTCTGCTGGATTTTTGACACAGATTTCAGATACACAGTTTGATTTTTGCCATCAGCTACAGTTTTTATGTAAAAATCATAAATTCTGATGACACTTTCAAATTTTCTAATTCACAAAATTAGATTTTATCGCTCAGTAATTCGTTTTAATATATTAACTCTTGAATCGTACTGCATAGGCAGTTATACATATAAATTTGTTGATATTTTCCTTTATTCTGTATTATGTTCATCATGGTTCAAACTCGGCCTCGTTTTTAAACAGCGGGAACCGACACGGGTTGACAATCCGTACCACACGTTTTCAGAACTATGGGCTCAATATAAATCTTCTATATATCGTTTTCAGCCAACGTATTCGCTCTCGTTTTCAACACGTATCTGCTGAATCTAGAAACCGCTGATATACCAAGTTCATACTCGAGGTTCCATAGTTCTTGGCGTCCAGATTCAAAAATGAACCGTAAAAATGAATTCACTGATGCTTTTAAAAAATTAAGAAAAAACGAAAAATTATGAAGATCATAAAAAAAAACTATTCAAAAACAAACTGAAAATTATTGAAAATCTGAAGTATCATAGGCTATCGCACATCTTTACATTTCTTGATCCAATTCCAATAGCTGTGGGGGAGTATGATGATTACAACCCAGTCCCTTTATTCCTTTGACAACAAATAAAAATCTATAATTCCTGAGCACTAGTTCATGTCTTGCAATTTTGAAGATCCCTGCTCTATTCCAAGCCTTTCCAGCGTAAAGCCTTTTCAGTAGAGAGTTTGAACCACAGTTTATAGAATTATCCAGTAAGTTTGTCGCAGATCATTTCTGGTCTTCATTCTCGGTACGAACAAAAAGCTCCTCCCACTTATTTCTACATTAGCGGGTTAGTCTGTTTCCGTCAATCAATGAGAAATGGTCACAAAGTGCATTATTCGTAATAGCGGGTTTCCACTTGTTTCATGTCCAAGAGAAATCTGACTTGTCTACCCGTGAAAAGATCTAATGCCGCTTATGTTTATATCTGCAAAAACGTTCTCCGGAGCACTCGCACCTTGGTCCGGGTTTTTATAATGGGTGAGATAGGGTATGATCATACTGCTAATTTTATAAACTGTGGTTTGAACCCTCTGTTTATCTCTAAACCCTCTTTGTAAAAACTTTTCTTGTACTATGTGCAACAACCTATGTTGGAACCTACTGAGCCTGAAAACGAGGCTGATTTAGTATTCTGAGGCTGAATTAGAAGGATTAAGCGTAACGTTTCATTCGTTACACAACCAGTTGGACGGCAGAAAACTTAGTCATCATTTTTACGGGAGAGACTGTAGACATTTTGGCACGTATTTGTATGCAACCTAAATGTATTAAATATATCTATAAACTAAATTTTACTTCGTACATCAACTAAATATATTGTGCTCCTATATGAGTTCATTATAAGTCTTGTTTACGATATACCAAGTATCGCATTACCAATCATCCATAAACGAATTTCTCGATGTCTCCTGTTATAACACATGTTTATTAGCTCTGTACTTCAAATAGCTCATTTTTGTTCGATAAAACAAAACATTTTTTTCCAAACGAAAGTAAAGAGCAACATTCAAAGGAAAAATAAATCTGGATATGAAGGGGGCTACTACCCCCCTCCCCCCCCCAGATCTTCTCAACTGACATCATGTTAGAATGTAACAAATCTGACCAGTTGGTAATTACATGTGGTTTTACAGATTGCCTTTTAAAATACTTGAACTGAAGATTTTTTTTTTTTTTAAATAAATGCGGATAAGTAAGATACTTCATTCTCAATGTATTCTAATCAAAATAAAAATAAAAATCAGGCCGCACTTGTGTTAGAGCATTAGTTCTCGAAGCAATGAGGGGGGGGGGTTAGCATAAGGAACGATGAGTTGAGGAGACAGGATCGCCTCTCATATACAGGACAATTTTGGATCGTTTTGGTTTTTACTGTAGTTTGAAAGAACCAGTTTTTGCGTCATTTTTTGTCCGTTTTCAATATTATGTTCAGGGTTGACGTAAATATAAGGGCACTTCCAACTCCCTCAGTGCTAACATTTTACACTAAAAGTTGCTTTTCAATAGCATTGCTTCGAGAAAAAGGACCCATTTAGGTGTGTTCGATTTTCAAAATAAACTGGAAGTTTCTTAAATAATAAGGACCCAAATTCCAAGCTTTTCATTTCAGTTCAATTTTTAATCACTAAAGAGGGGAGTTGTCACTCTTAAGCGATCCTGTTGCACGCTTAATCCAAAAATATTACTTGGAATGAAGCACAGTTAGGGGGGTTAATTCTCCTCCTCTCCCATCCTCTATATTTATCTGAAGAAAATACCATTGCAAGTCAGAAAATATGTGCCTAAACATACACCTTCAAGGTTTCAAGCACCCCCCACCCCAAACTAAGATCTACTGACACTCCCATTTGTAGTCTGCACAACTATATACAATGCTGCTGCTGCTACTACTAACAACACACTTGCAGCACCAAGCCACCCGAGGCCAGCAGAGTTGGGCACGCTCCTCCTTCATCCGAGTCTATTCTAGGCCACCTTCTTTACACCCTATCTAGAAATTCCTATTTCTCTTAAATCTTTCCTTACGACATCCCACCCCATTAGGGGACGACCTACTTTTTGTTTGTCCCTAGATGGTGGGCCGACAAGAACGATCTTTGGCAATCTGCATTTAAGTACATATATTATAGCTTCAAATGATCAACTCAATCAAACGAGGAGAAAAAATAATAGTCTGTTATAGCCGTTGTTTTATGGACTACATATATCTTTAGGAACGAATTTCCATAATATTGTACCATAATATATGTGCCATTATATACCGTAAAATCTTCCTTCGATAGTATTTTGACCCTTTTGAAGCCGAAACTGCGATCTTGCACCACACAATGGCAGAAAACTGGCCTTTGTTCCAATGCGATATATTTTACTCCTGGAAAAGAGCACTAGATATTTTAAGTTTCATTCAAATGAACCTTCTCCCAATATTATATGAGTACCATTTCGATACGATCATTCCTGTGGAAAAAAGAAAAACATAAAGAAAAAGAAACAATGTCCATGCAAAACTGTGGTTTTCCTTGTTGTACAGGATAGGGCACAATAAGCCTCCAGGTTAATGGTCTCCGAAAATGCCAACTCCAAATGTGTACTTTTTACTTTAATTTAGCGTCATTTTTTACAGGTTTCAAGCTCTTTTCCAAAATTCTCGAAAATTTATTCTCGTAACAACAAACAGGTCATTTGATATTGAATCAAAATTATTGTTTCTAAAATAGTGCTATAGAGGGAATATCAATCTCTATACTGTTCCTTTAAAATCCGTTTTTTACGGCTACTATGGGCCCTGATTCGCTGTAGAAATGAATTTTTAGAAATATCCCAAATAATTTTCAAATTGCATTTTATTTTGAAGTTATCATTGATTACACACTGAGTGCTCACAGGTGGAAAATTTAGCTGTTTTGAACATAATGTACACGTTGACGAACTTCGGCTATGACAATTAAACCGTCTTTTTGGCAGCATACTTGCGGCAGAACTTTTTCCTTCTTTTCTTGCAGGAATTTATTTCTAAGATAACTTAACATACATGGAAAAATGTAAAAAATCAGCATTGGAGAAAAATCTAATAAACTCGATTAGTTTTCTTCCTTAAAATCTACTGTTTGTAGGCGTAAGAGCAGTAGGTTAAATTCGGAATGATTCAAGAAATTCTACTGAAGAAAGGGGGGCTATAACCCAGGACTCTTTTCGGACAAGTGTGGTCTTTAAAGTACTTTAGAGCTGTATCACTAATACTTGCCTGTAAATAAGACAGTCATAACAATTTATAACTCAGAAATCTCAAATCATTTTTTTTGTTCAGTTTTTCCTAATACATTAAATAAAAAAGTTAAGTACCAAGTTTTTTGTAGTTTCTAAGGCAGCTTTTTTGCGAAATGAGTTTTAAAGGAAGTCAACTTGACCCTCGATCTCCCCTAGGGATGCCCTAATAATAGTAAAAACTAAAATATATATTTCTTACAGTAATAGAAATAGGAGTAGTCGGGATCCCAGAACCAGCGGAATAAATAGCCTCATATATATTATTCGCCAGAGATATCCATTGACTGCTATCATTCATAATTGTTCTTAGGTTTTCACAGACTATCCCTTCAGGATCAGTGTGCTCAGGTAATTCTGGAATATCAAGCCCATCTAAAAAGAAAAAACAGATAACGTTAGAGCACATATTAAAAGAAGGATATAGAAAGTACAGTCCCCAAACTTGGATTACTTTGGAGAAACGCTTCAACTTAGAGCTATATTTCAATAGCTTAGAATAAAATGGTTTTCAAAATGGAAACACAGGTTTTCTTACAACAATATAAAAAAAGAAACGGTTTTAGTAAATGCCCTTGCTTCTCAGCCTGCAATGCAATTATGATTTAAAGTAAGCAGCGCCTAAAAATTAGTTTAAATTTAGCTTACATTACATCAGGATAAAATTTTCATTGTCGTCAATATTGTATTTTAATGTTTTCCACTTGAAACCCACTAGAAGAATAGAACAAAACTGGAGCCCACTAGGAGCCCAC